>NW_027397122.1:2742710-2808553 GCF_003265705.2 Callorhinus ursinus | reverse complement strand
TCTGCCGCTTGATGGGTCCCTGCTGGAGGAGCAGTGGCCCAACTGTCACTGATCACTGATCACAGTTTATGGCCACCCCAAGCTGAGAGCCCGCGCCTCGGCTCCGTCTCTGCAGCCGGCTTCCCCGCTCTGTACCTGGGAGCTCTGCCGCACTCAGGCACCCCCGGACTTTCTGTGACCCCGAGGGTCCTGAGACCTCACTGTCCTGCGAGGGTTCCGCCTCCCGCTTAGCCAATGGAGTGACGTCCCTCAGCGGAGCCGACTTCTAAAGGTTCCGATTTTGTGCTCCGTGGCTCTAGCACTTGCCAGAAGCGGCCAGCGGAGGCCCCCTCCCCCGCCGTCTATCCTCCCGAATATCGCCTTGGATTCACTTCTCCGCACGTCCTACCTTCCAGTAAGTGGTCGCTTCTCTGTTCAGAGAGTTGTTGCTACTCTCCTCTTTGATCTCCTGTTGAGTTCGTAGGTGTTCAGAATGGTTTGATCCCCATTCAGCTGAATTCCTGAGACCAGACGAAATCTGGGTCTCCTACTCCTCCGCCATCTTGCTCCGCCTCCCGCTTTTTGCTCCTTTCTTTTTTATTTTTTGCCTTCTTTGGTTTCAATTGAGCATCTTTTATAATTCCTTTTTCATTTCTCTTTGCATATAATTTATACTTCGGTTGAAAAATGTTATAATAGTTTCCATAGTGTCCCAGTATACATTTTAAAATAAACTAGGTCCATTTTCAAATAGCACTATGTCACTTCATGTACAGTTGACACATGGGAAACCACAGTATTTCCAATTTCTCCCCATCCCTTCCAGAATCATGAACGGATTTTGCTCTATTCTTTTTTTTATATATATAATATTTGAGAATTTTTTTCTCCGCCTAAGATTTTACCTGGAGTCAAATTTTTATGTTTGCTCTATTCTTTATGATGAGAATCTTTGGGGTTCCTGGACATAAAACACCCAACCTGTGGTCCCCCACTCAAGACTCTCACCTGCCTCTCTGGAGCTTTTAGCACTCAAGCTAATCCACACTGTGTTTTGAGCAATCCGACAACTCCAGGGCAGGTGTCACCCCGGTCCCACCCTCCATCTCCAGTTCCAGGTTCTGTTCCTGGGCTTATGCTCCCAATGACTTTGCTTCTTGGTATCTCCTCTCCGGTTTTTGGTATTTGACTTCAATTATCTAATGGATTTAAGAATAGTTATCAATTTTTACATTTTTTTCTTGTGAGGAAGGAAGTCATGTCTTCTAAATTCTTTACAGATGGGGCCAGACTGAAGTTATAATAATCCATTTTAATACTACTATTTGAATTTTTAAAATACATACTTTTCATTTCATTCTCTTTTTTTGTTTTGTTTTTATTCTTCCTATAGTGTTTTGACTCCCTGAATATAGCACTCGTAATTTTAACATTCATGTCTGATAGCTTTGTTTTCTTTATTTCTTGTTCTTGTTGGTTTTTCTTTTGATATTCAGCTAAGATTTGTTTTCTCATATCCTTTATTTTTTTTATTGTGTTCCAGACACAGTATATAGAAGCTGTAGATATAAAATTAGGTTTTGGATGCTGTAGAGGTGTTTACACTTCTGGTAGGCAACCAGGATGAGGGTGGATCTCCCCATCTATTCAGAATTATAATGTCCTAAAGCTACATTTCAGCACTTATCACCACTTGTCCATTTCCAGGTCACCCTTTTGAAGGACACAGTTCTCCCTTTAATACGTGTCATGGACCCTCCTCCCTGACAGGTCCTGAAGTCAATGTTTTGTCTCAACAGGCTCCTGGGACTTAGAAATCTTTCTCCTCAAGGAGAAAAGACATGTCAAATGCCATCCTCTCCTTAGCTGCTTTTCCTCATCTCCTGGCTCATACTCCTGCAAATTCACATCACCTTGGGAATTTGTCTTCAAACAGAAGGTTTTCCTGTTTCATTGTCATTTCTAACATTTGTTTTTAATTTATTGATTTGAGAGTTCGAGAACAAGTGGGGTGAGGGGCAGAGGGAGAAGCAGACTCCCTGCTGAGCAGGAAGCCTGATGGAGGGACTCCAGGATCATGACCTGAGCTAAAGGCAGACACTCAACCATCTGAGCCACCCAGGTGTCCCTTGTTTCATTTCTAATAGAGAAAGATACAGCTTTTCTTTCTCACAGAGAACATTGATTTGAAATATTTAATCTGTTTCTACCAATAGGTGAATTCCACTTAATCAATATTAGGTAAATCAATAAGTTATAAAAACAAAATAAAATAATGAAAATTTGAAAAAGTCAATGGTTATTCCACTCATTTTAACTGATTTAATTTTTCCCTATATTTTTTTTATTTGCTTGAGATAGATGGAGAGAGAGAGAAAGAGGGAGCACAGAGGGAGAAGCAGACTTGCCGCTGAGCAGGGAGCCCAATGCAGGGCTCCATCCCAGGACTCTGAGATCATGATCTGAGCCGAGGGTAGATGCTTAACCAACTGAGCCACCCAGGTGCCCCCCCCCACCGTTTTTAAAGATTTTTATTTAGATTTAATTTAATTTCAACCAAATAAGTTAAATAATATTTCCTTCTTTCTATCAAACAGGTACATAGCCTAGAAACCTCTTTGCATATGGGAAACATGTTTTGGTGATTGAAGTTTATTTAACAAGAAATCCAGAAGGAAGTAGACCATTCTCATAATTTATGTCAAGAAATTAACCTTAAATTTTGGAAATATAAAGTATTGTTACACTCAGAGACACTTAGAACACAAAGCAGTCTTTGTGGGTTGTTTGTTGTTGTTGTTGTTATTGTTGTTTTTAAGAATTGGATATTCCAAAATTTAAAGTTAGGTTTATGTGTTGATCTTGAAGCCTCGTCGTTAAATAAATAATTGTATGAGAGGTGGGAATTAGAGGACTACAAAATTATTGCATTGATGTTAGGGAAGTCTGGATTCCACAAGACAGTAGGAATCTTACATAATACCACTGGACCAGAGGGCTTTAGAGATTTGATGGTATTCATTCTCTAGGAAATAAACTAAGGCTTTGACGAAAATCTATCAAAGTATAGTATTCTTTTAAACCATATGCGTACAGTTATGGTACCCACCACCTAGTAGATGAAGTTGCATGATGTTAGCCAGCTAAATTAGGCCATCCCCAAATATAAACATTTGATATTCATAAAATTAAGTCCATGATGAGGCAGTAATTCCTTCATATTAAAAGTAACATATAAATATTGACTAATTAGTAATTCACTGTGCTTTTTATAGTAGTACCAAAATAAATAACTGAGATAAAATATATTCACTCATTCTTCATTAAATATACATATATACATATATATCAGTTGCTCTAATCCTGGGCTGCAAAATTGAATTATAAACTTTTTTGCATTCTTTTCCTTGAGCCAGAAGTCATCAACTTGTTAGAGGAAGTGATAATGTTTTCCTTCTGAAAATCTGGACTAATTAAGTGCTCATTCAGGATGGGTTTTAAATCTTCTTGTAGAATGGCTTTGAGACAGGGTCAAGAACAGCAACAGCAAACCATCCCTGCACAGAACTCACCGTTCATGTGTCTCTGGGTTTCAAACTATGCAAACCACAAGTTAAGTAGCTCTCCTTGAATCCAAAACTTATTCTATGCTTAAAGTTTGTGGTTATTTTAGATAATTTGTTAACCCACTTTCAGCAAACTCTTGGTAGTTTTTGTTTGTTTGTTTGTTTGTTTGTTTGTTTGAAGTAGGCTTCAAGCAACTCTGAGACCAAAACCCAAGCTGAGATCAAGAGTCAGTTGCCCAATCGACTGAGCCACCCAGGTGCCCCCAGTTTTTTTTTTTTTTATTTTCTTTAAGGATTAACTGATTCTTGGGGAAATATACTCCTACCTACTACTTAAGCTGCACACTATCCAATTTTAACTTTTTCTGTTGGCAGAACTACGGGAATGTCTCCAAATGTGGGGCAATTACATTTCTAAAAAAGTAGCAACATCCAGAAAGAAAATCTGTTTTTGGCAAGAATAAGGTATCATAAATTGGGAGACTTGGTGGAATCAAATAAAGACATTACACATACAAATGCACTCCCTCCAAACACACACACACAGAGTAAATTAGAATTTTAGAAGGTATCTGCTTTCAAAATAAATAAGACCCATTGGTGCTAAAAGCCTGGTTCTACAGATTACCATACTGTTTAATCACCTTCTCATATTGTTTAGGAATACTTGCTAGAGCCTTCCCCTCTTCCAGGGTATACTCCCCAAAATTTTAGCATTATGTAACTATATCAATTAAGAAATGTTTAACTTGTTTTCTGGATTTAAACAATTTTCTTTTCATTGAAATGTCCTCTCCCACACCTGCCCCCCTAACATCATCCATTTATCCACTCATTTATTTGGAAAATTTTAGCAAATTGCTTATATCTCTACCAGACCATTTCACTGTGAAATCACTATAGAATCACTATGATACTAACAGCACATTTTCTTGAACTGTTATTCCAGACATTCCTATATTCCCAACATGGTCTACACTAAATTAAGCATAGTGAAAATAATTGAGAATTTAAAAATTTGTAACACAAATGCAATACTACATTGTCTCACACCGTTATTGACAAAACAAACCACTGTGCTAAAACTTGGATTTCACCCTTAAATATTGTCAAATGTATTGATGGGCTGGTGTGATCTACCAAAGAGGCTAGTGTGATTCTATGTTTGTATTTGTTTTATTTGTTTTATTGAAAGATGATGTGGAGATGGTTTTATTGATTCTGAGAGGACAGCTCGGTGTTGGGGTACATAGCATGGATGGTCCTGAATGCTGATTAACTGGCTTCTCTTCAAGGACTTGTATCTCTAGAGACACACAGCAGATAAAAGCCACAGGGAAAATGTCCATGAACAACTTGCTGCCAGATGTCTTTAGAAAGCTGGGAATGAAGGCATTCTTTTCGCTCTGTGAGCCCCTGGACTGCCGAGAAGATAAACATCAACTTGAAACTCCAGAATGTGACCTTTTCAGGACAGCAGTCAACATAAACATTGGCAGAGATATCAGGATATCTTGCCCATATATATCTCTGTGTGAGGCTCACAACCTGCAAACTCCAATCCATGGGATGCAGGGGACGGAGGTTAATTTGTGTTAATAGAAGTTTGTGTCTAGAAAAGGTGTTATTGATATCAAATTATCTTCTGTTTGCATAGTGGTTTATAAATCTGCTGAAAGCCACTTTTATTTTTTATTAAATCATTATCCTGGGGGGGCACCTGGATGGCTCAGTCCACTAAGCATCTGACTTCCCCCAGGTCATGATCTCAGGGTCCTCTGATGGAGTCCCCACCAGGAGCCCAGGTGGAGCCCTGGCTGGGGCTCTAAGCTCAGCGAGCGGGGAGTCTGCTTCTCCGTCTCTCTCCCTCTGCCCCTCCCCCATTCATGCGGGTGCTCTTTCTTTCTCTCTCAAATAAATAAATAAAATCTTAAAAGAGAAATCAGTATCCTGGTTAAATATTTTTTCCTGACAATACGTAATTCAAAAATGAACTTGTAATATTTAAAGCAATTAGCTGCTACACCAAGAAGCTTCAGCGTGCTTGTTTCCTGTCCTCCTGGTCATTCCCTCCCTTGACTTGGTGGCATGGTAATTAAGACAATCAGGCTGGAACTTTAGGAAGTATGACAGTTATATACTATTATAATTTGTAACCTCTACAGACTGTGCTTTCTTCCCCAGACATGTTTCTAGTCCAATTTACACCTCCATAGTTTAATTAAACGTGTATATTTTTAACTCCTGGTTATTTGTGAGGTTAAACCCAAACTTTTATGGACTTAACACAATAAAACCTCCTGGGTGGATGATGTCCCTGATCAACAGGCATCTGTTTTCCAGATGCGCACTCAAGGTACCACCCCCATGCCGGCCCCCGGGACCCTGCGGTCCAGAACTTGGCAGCAGCAGATAGGAGAGTACTAGCAAAAGCACATCCCGCGAACCTCTGCACCACACCCCTCGCGTTTCATTTTGACAGTCAAACAGCTCTACGTCGGGGAAAGACGATCTAAGAAATACAGTCAATTTCTGCAACAACTCCCTACCACGAGAAGAAGGGCACAGAGGGAGCTGTCTGTACCGCGCTTGTACCCCACGCCAAGCCCCAGAGTCAATGAAGCAATTTCCAGAATCCTGCTTCCACTCCATGTCCACACGGCCACACAGGAAACCACCACAGAATCTTGGTGGGTGGTCTGAGAATGTAGGGGAGAACTGATGAAATGACCCTATTTTCAGGAACCCGGAGATGTCACTTAGCCCCCAGTTTGCCAAAGTCCAGCCACATTTGGTCAATTAATAGAAATCTTCAATCTTTTTTTTTAAAGATTTTATTTATTATTTGACAGAGAGAGACACAGCGAGAGAGGGAACACAAGCAGGGAGAGTGGGAGAGGGAGAAGCAGGCTTCCTGCAGAGCAGGGAGCCCGATGCGGGGCTCGATCCCAGGACCCAGGGACCATGACCTGAGCCGAAGGCGGACGCTTAATAACTGAGCCACCCAAGCGCCCTATATTCCCAATCTTCAATCCTAAAATGAGTTATGGTACTATGCTTTTCCATTCAATCCATGCATAAATCAAGACGTTCTTTGCCCAGAATTACTTTGTTTTTATTTTTGAAGTATGATGAAAAGTATCATGGCCTCAAAATAGGCTTCTCTTAGTTCTGTACTGCCTCTGGTCTTTTCCACGTGTGTGCTGATAGATGTCTTCTAAGGTGTGTTTTTCCTTAAAACCATGCCCTTCCTCAGCGACTTCAGTATGAGATGATATGGAAATCGTTGCTGCCACCTGCTTTCTTATTTCAATAACATTTTGGTATATACTGCTATTTCAGCCCCACCTGAAAACAGAATGAGAAAATGTAAATTAAAACAAACAAACAAAAGACATTAAAAAGAAAACAAAATCAGAATCAAGGTGCTAATCTGGTGCCCTGTACAAAAGCCCAACAGAAAGCCTTGCATGGTTCTGGCAAGTGTTTCTCTCACCTTGTAGATCTTTCAAGAAGACAGAGAAGAATGGGATTCTCCCAGCTATTTACAGTCTCTCTGGCTTGAAAAAGCATCTCTATCTCTAGTTAAGACCAAATACCCAATTGCTTGAAACCATTCTTGAACTCAAAATAAATGTTACTTCTAAATATAGTTCCAACCCTGAACCTGCTACTAACTGCCTTAACATCTGAGTCTTCTGCAAATAATAATAATCATTATTTTTTTAAATTATATCAATATATTGAAATAACAATTACAACAAAAATAACTAAGATTCATTAAATACTAATTTTTGTCAGGCAATCTCTTAAATTCCTCACAAATATATTTCAAAGGTAGCATTCTCATTCAAATATAAGCAAGTGGCATTTCTGACCATGTATGTAGGCAAAAATAGTGACCCTTATTTCCTGTAGGTAAAGCAAAGCATGCTGACTTTAGGCATCTTTAAATTGGGACCAGGAGCAACAGTTTGATGCCATTGGCTGGTACATCTTCCAAGGGAAGGTCTCAAGTTATGTCAGTGCTTGGAAGAAGAGGAGTAATCATGGTGAGTTACCTGATGAATGTAGTGAAGAAACAGGACACATTGGGAGTAAGAACTACCTGTTCCAGGAGGCCAGAAAACCTGGCCTATTTACCAATTGGGAGATAAAACCCATACAGAGGCAAGGAACAAGCCTTCTAAGGCTTAGGGACAGGGTCCCCTTGTGTTAGTGGGTCCAATAGGCAGACCTCTAAATTTGCCCCCTTCCTCCAAAATTTCTGTCCGTTGGTTATTCAATGAAATATGAATCTAGTTACTGCTGTCAAGGGACTTGGCAGATGTAAGTTTACTCATCAGATGATCTTAAGAGAGAGATGATCTATGTGGCCCCAGTATAATCACAGGATGCCTTCCACGCAGGAGTCAGGCAGAAAAGGAAGGTGCAGAGATGCATCAGGGGAGAACATCAGAGAGATTCAAAGTCTGGGGAGAGCTTGATGCACCATTGCAACTCCATGGAGGTTCAAGGACTCGAGGGAAGCTTCCACGGACAAAGAAGGCTTCTTCTAGGACCATATTAGTCCTTCGAGGATCTAGGTTCTGCAAGCAATCTGCCTGAGATTGGAAGCAGATTCTCCCCAGAGCCTCTCTTAAGTGACAACAACTCGCTTTTGGCGATAACTCAAGATGAAACCCGAAACACAGAACCAGTCCAAGGAACAAGAACTTCTGACCTATATGACTGCAAGATAATACATTTTGTTGTTTCAAGTTGTAAACCCTGTAGTAATTTGTTATCGCAGCAATAAAAGCGAATGATCCAATCAATATTTAGCATTTCTTCCTCCCTCGTGGAAAGTTAGAGTAGGGCTGGGCCAAGGTTGTCCTATTGTGGAAAGAAACAGAACTGTAGTGTTTTTCCTTCACACAGTTACGGATGTGCTTCAGTCTTCCTAATGATGGCATTAGACATTGTCCCTTGTGAAAAAAATATTATATAGAATTATTATAAATATATAACTATATATATAATATATAATATATGATATATATTATAATATATAAATATTATATAGAATTATATAGAAATATTGTAAAGAATATTCTTCAATAAATCCATTGAATTTTTCTATAATATAGATCCTTAGGAAAATAATTAAAGAATCAAATAATGTGAACATCTTAAACTCAGATAAAAATCAAACTTGTGTGAGGGCACCTGGGGTGCCTCAGTAGGTTAAGCATCTGACTCTTGATTTAGGCTCAGGTCATGATTTCAGGGTCATGAGATCAAACACCACATTGGGCTCCCCACTTAGTGGGGAGTCTGCTCCTCTCTCCGTCTCTCCCTCTGCCCCTCCCCTTGCTCACTTTCTCTCCTCTCTCAAATAAATAAATAAATAAATAAATCTTAAAATAAGTCAAATTTATCTAAAAATCCCCTACTAATTTTTAGTCTCTCTAGCCACAAGCACAAGGACATCTTTCTCTCCACCCTGCCAATAATGGAAATTATTAATCTTAAACACGTGAATAATTTCTCCCTAATATTCTTTTATCATTTTATTTTGTTCAAATTTCTTCATATATATTAAAAGATTATTTTATGAAATTGAATTTTATCTATGATCACTGGGTTTGGTATCTTGCTCAGAAAATTCTCTCTCTCTCTCTCTCTCTCTCAAATTGTTTTTGTCCTTAGATTTCCTAGGCACTGCTGTTTGTTCAAGTTAATATAACAAGTTTTGTTTTCCATTTTAGTAGTGTCTGTTTTTAAGTTTGTTAATAATTCATGTGACTTTGTTTATAGGCTTAAGTGTGTTTCATTATTTGTAGCCTCTCAGACTGTATACATATTTGACCTCTTTTATTTCATTTTCACAAGATGTCCATTTGCTACCCTTTGTTTATAATGCCATGTTTATGTATGTGTGTAATACCCATCTATACTTTTTGTTGGCTTAGGTGTTATATGAACATCTTTCCAATCCATGAAGTTTTTATCTATGTTGGATGATGAAAGTTGATGTATTTTGTAAACTGGATAAATGCATTACAAATTTGACCATTTTCATATGATTAGACAATTAAATAACTTAAATTTTTATTCTACCGCCATACTATACTTAATAAGCTTGCAACAGAGCACCATATACTTATGATTTGCTTATTGTAGCATTGATTTCCAGAGACTAGACTGAGAAACCAATAGATATTCAAATGTGAGCTGTGTTAGAATTTAAGAAGTCTTTGCAAATTTGCCTTAAAAGGTAGAATCAATGGACCCACCAAGAAAGTATGAGACACCATGTATGACCTCACCACATAGTCTTTCATAGTTGTAAGACTGACAGGCTAACCAATGGTAACGTATTTTTGCAATCATTTCCATTATTTTATGAAGAGTAAAGCTAAGTGTTTTGATTGGCTTATGCAGGTTAATGGTGATTTAGTCACTTGTTTTCTATTGATTTGGGGGCAGGTTTGACACTCAGCCTCTACCCACTTGAATTGGGACTGCTGTTCAAACAGAGACAATATTCTGGTAGAAACTTCTTGCCCAAGCTCCCTGGTGTATCCTGATGCTTTTACAACCCCTCTAAGGGGACCCCACTCTCTAAGAACTGAAATGACAAAGCAGCCCCTTCTCCCTAAACCTTAAATTATTGCCAAAGCCAGCACTTGTCTACAGGTCTGTGTCTACCCATTCCTATTGTTAAGTATTTTTCATATTATTCCTAAGAAGCTCATTGTATACAAATAGAAATAATATTTCAGTGATTATATACACTCAATTTGGTCTCTGAAAGCGATCCCTTGTTTAGCTATCTAAATTTTTTATGATGTCTTAATATTTTAATTAAATACATCAGTCAATTATTTTCATGATTTTTAGCTTTCATTTCTTGATTAGGAAGGATTTCCTAAGAAGAAATTGAAAGATTTTTTTTAAGTATTTTTTTCCTATTTCTTGAATAGTTTTCTACATCAGCACCTTTAAAGTATTATGAGCTATTTGTTTTATAATATTAAGGAAGTTACCATTTTTTAAAACATTTTTTGGAAGATACTCATCCTAAAACCAGATGCACAGTCCTGGGAAGCTCATTTTTCTGCCTGAGATTATTTTGTTTTGTTTTACCAGAAAACACAGAACATTTCCAGGGATTGACTATAGCTCCCAAATCGGTGTTTCCTCCACCTCCACTTACCCCAATATAGGACCAAAAACAAACAAACAACAACAAAACAAAACAAAACAAAACAAAACAAACAAAAAAAAAAACACGCTGAGTTAGCCACCAATATACATCCAGTTTAGTGCAGAAAGCCCAAACTACCCTGCATTTTCAGGGGAGTGGGCTGAACACAGAATCGGGTGCCTAGGAGGTACCTGGAGGACCTGCGGGGGCGAGTCCACAGAGTCATGCACGTGCAGAGCGGCTGGGACAAGGACCACACAGACCGGGACCACGCAGGACCGCCGCGCTCCTGTCCGCCCACAGCTCCAGCGCTGGGGGCTGTGGCTACTGTGCTCAGAGTGTCCCTTCCCCTGCTATGGGACAGTCGCACCTCGGGGGCCTCGCTTGCTGGCGGAAAGCAGCCGGAAGACGGCCTGGAACTTGTTCTGCCATCCAAACCTTATCCAGGGCTTGGAGGTCACAAACAGGGTTTTGATCCTGAAATCAACCTGCAAAGGGGTAAGGAATATGGTGTGTCTTTTTGTACTCTTCATTATCCGAGAACTTCCCCCAAAGAAGGCCCACACTGAGCTGAATGAGCCAATCTGCGTTGTTCTCCCTCCCACGTTTTTCCGTTTTTAAAACTGTTCGTGTCTCCACTTTGTGTGCATTAACCGTCAGCTCCCAATTTCCTAACACACGCTGACTGGGGTACAGCATCTTCCCTGCCCTCCATATAGACAATTCTGTTTGCTTGTGGGTCTATCCGTTTGATTTGCAACCTCAGCATAAAAGAGTCAGGGGTCAGGAAGACAGCGCGCAAACCAGCTCTGTACTATGCTGGGCATCCACGTCCTGGCACCAAGCGTCGGCAATCCACAGTGCACAGAGATCTGTCTTCCTGCCTCATCCTATCCAGGTCGGGCTACATTTCATGCAGGGTAACATGGACCAACACACATCATTTTGTGAAAATCTAAAGTTTTCTAAAAGACATGATGTAAATAAAACAGTATCTGTCGCTAATCACTGTTCTCTTCGTCTGGTCAAAGTATGTTTTTGGTTGTCAGTGAATAACGGTTAGACTCATGGCTGATGGTTCTGGTAGCAGGAAGAGAAGCAAACCAGGGTGTGTGTGTCCAGAGTGGCACATGAATCATCACTGTCCTCCGGCTATTTTTTTTTTTTTGACACAGCCTGTACCATATTTAAGAGCAAAGATAAGACATGTTGGACAATCCATCAAAAACTAATGATGTAATGTATGGTGATTAACATAACATAATAAAAAATAATACTAAAAAAAGACATGTTGGACAATTGCATATGGGATGGATCGAGGGATTTACTTCATATGGCCCAAGGATGCTTCTGACCAAAGTTTAAACGGAATTGCCCATGGAGCTATTAGTCTCTCATTTCATGATTTTTCATGGATTTTCTGTGACTCAGTGAGTTTTGATGCTGCAATTTTTTTTATGCTCAAATTGTCACAAATTTTGCCTGTGGGAGCTCCTTCAACCTGGATGCCACGTCTTTTGCCATGATCTTGTTAGTCTTGGAGAGTACCTCTGCTTCATGATATAAAAATGTACCAGGGAGGGTCGCATGACCCGTTCTTTCCCGCAAGCAGGAAGTCAGTCATCCTCAAAGGAGACTATATCAGTTTGGTAGAAAATGGTATTTACAGACTCCAATTTAGGTTCTATTTACCGCTGGTGTGATCCTTGCTACTGACATGACATTGTTTTTAGACCATTTTAAAGAGCAGACCTAGAAATACCTTTATCTGTATCTATATCAATATCAATATCTATATATTTTTTACAAATCTTGAGTTGACACTGATATTTGCAATTTATTCATCTTGAGACATTGAAATGTCTCTGTTCCTATGATTTCATCATTTTAATGATTTTCCTTAATTCAAATGTTGATAACAGCATTTACAAAATCTAAAACCTACAATAGCTTCAAAATTGCAGTGTAGATACTACTACAAACAAGAAAACTTAATGAACAGAATTTTATTTATTTATTCACTCATTCATTCATTCACTTATTTTCATAGATTGCATCCCAGTAAGTATGTAGACTGAAAATACTGGTTTTGAAAGTTCCACAAATAACCCTTTACTTTTTTTTTTTTTTTTTTTTTTTAGGTAGAAACTTCTTGGTTTCTTTCTCTTTTTTTAAAGATTTTATTTATTTAAGAGACAGAGCACAAGCAGGGGCAGAGGGAGAGGGAGAAGCAGACTTCCAGCTGAGCAGGGACCCCGATGCGGGACTCGATCCCAGGACCCCAAGAACATGACCTGAGCTGAAGGCAGACTCTTAACTGACTGAGCTACCCAGGCATCTCCACACATAAGCCTTTTCAAGATGGTTTTGCAAGTCATTTGATAATGAATAGATATATTTATGCAGTAAATATTATCTTGGTTCCTTCTACTATCCCTGTGACTTTCCTATGCAGTGATCACATACATACCCCTCCAGTTGTCATGGGATTTGCATAGCTTGTTCCTGCAGTAAGGGGATAATTCTGCAGCACTGTGGTCAGGTTGGACTTGTGATTTTCTTTGCAAATGGAAGTGACAGACACCACTTTTGAGGAGAGAAGAGGCTCTTCCTTTACATTTTTTCCCTCATGCCTTTGTTAGGAGAGCTCTTTCAGCATAGAGCCCACTGAAAGATCACCCCACAGGTGATCTGCAGTAGATTTCACAAGTAACGTGAACAAGAAGTAAATCATTGTTATTTTAGGCCTCTGAGATAAAATAGATAGAGAGATACACACAGACGTCTGCTGTCCACCTGTAACCCGCACACACTGAGCACAATGCCCGATAGCCTGGCCTTCTGGGAAATGTGACCATTTTTAAAATTTCCTGTTCGTGGTAGAACAAAAGCCTACTTAACCAGTTCTAGATCTGATGGAAGGGCACAAAAAATATAAATTTCCCTTCTAAACAAAACAAAACAAAAATAAATTGTTATATATAAATTTCATGTCCATCTTCACACCTGAAGGTGAGACAATAAGGAGGAAGAAGGAAGTTGATTTTCATTTTGTTACTTGTAAGGTTAAATTTAATTAGTGAGGGTAGCCTGCTTGGGAGAGATTGTGGTGAGCTCTTCTACAAGAGCAAGAAGAACCACGTTTTCCTTCTAGATTGAGATAGCTTCTCTACAACTGAGAAAAGGACTGTAAGAATTCTGGAAGGTGATAACTTCCATGTTCCATTAACTTGTGTTTTTATGTTTCTCTTCCCCTTGCTGATTGGGAGTAAATATCCTAAGATGGAACCTTCTGATTTGTTCCTAAGCAATCTAAAAAGGTAAAACCAAAAAGGAAGAGGGTATGTTCCAGGGGTGTTCACAAGCTGAAAGACAGAAGCGGGCAGGTCTCCAAGTCAGCGACAACCAAGGAAAAATGTTTATTTCTGAGGTCCTGAAAGGGGGTTGTCTTTGTCTTATTGGGCTGCCACACAAAGATGGAATGGCTTAAACAAGAGAAAGCTATTTTCCCACAGTTCCAGAGGCTGCAAGTCCAAAATTAGGGGTATTGGCATGGTTGGTTCTAGTGAGAGCTCTCTTCTTGGATGTGGAGAGCTGTCTCTATGTCCCCACATGGATTCTGTCTGTGTGTGTCTGGGGAAAATGTCCTTCTTTTCCTCTTCTTATAAGGCCACCGATTCTATCAGATTAGGACTTCACTCTTCTGACCTCATTTAACCTTAAAATCCTTCAAAACATCCTATCTCCAATAGAGTCACGTTGGGTGTTAGAGTTTCCCCATATGAATTTCCAGGGGACACCATTCAGTTCATAGCAGGGCTTCTAAAGCAACAGGGAGAAAGGCCCAGACAGCCACAAGGAGGGACTAACAACTAGGTATTTTATTATTCTATCATTTTTTTTAACTTCCATGTCTCAATGAGGAGACTCTATTATTGTTATTTTAGAAATATACACATACAGTGTATCTTATAAAGACACAAGGAATCAAGAAGTTTTATATATATATATGTCAATTATATATATATATATTATATATCAACTGACATATATAACATCTCAATTAACATTGCCACATAATAGCAGAAATATATGTATGGCGATGTTAATTGAGAATCTCCATGAAAATAATTTTAAAAATTAAAAAATTAAAAAAATTAAATAAAAAATTAAAAAATGAAACCTTACCCATGATTTTATCCATGAGGAATCAGCTTTTTTTTAAGATTTTTATCTTATGTATTTTTGAGAGAGAGTAAGAGAGAGAGATAGAGAGCACGAGTCGGGTGAAGGGCAGAGGGAGAAGCCCAATGCAGGGCTCGATCCCGGGACTCTGGGATCATGACCTGAGCTGAAGGCAGACATTTAACCAAATGAGCCACCCAGGTTCCCCATGGAATCAGATTTTCTGAGGGGTCTCTTGAGTCTGGTGGTCCTCAGATGTTTCCAGAAATCCTGCCCCAGTATTATAAATTCATTTTTTTCTGGAAAATAGAGAGTTTGGTAATATTTAGTGATAGTCTGATTTGGCCATTATGGAAGACAGGTTCAATTGTGTTTGGGGAAATGGGTCATATATACTGGAAGAAAATCGAAGCCCATAATTTATCCCTGCAGTTGGAAGTAGAAAGTCCATTCTTGGAACAATGAATGCAAAATTCATGGAATAGATAGGAATTGAGTTGAGGTTTAAAGAATGAAGAGAAACAATATAAAAGAGGAAGCTGGCTCTAGTAAAGGAAGAAGAGGCTGGTATAGAATATAGAGGATTACATTAAACAAAAATGAATCAGCTTTAACATGATTTTAAGTTTCATCGACAATTCTTACCTGAGAAGCAATTCTGACACATAACCAAGAGCACGGGATTTCAAATCAGACCGATACAGCTTCATTTTCCTCTGCTCCACTACATCCTGCCCTCCACTCTGTGAATGTCACCTACCTATACCTCAGCACCTTGCTATAAATGGGGAACCCAGTTCACTGAATTATTGGGAGATTACCCCATACCTTTAAATCACCTACACAACATCTGTTCCACTTAAAATAAGTGCTCAATATATATGAGTTATTATTACTCTAACTCATCACCACGTATGGTCATTGCATCTATTTTTAGCTAATGGAAGTCATCACTATTTCTTTGGCTAATATTCATCGATACTCTTCGATAGTAAATTCAGGTACCACAGTGAAGTTTTTTTTCCCCACACCATTATTTGTTGTTATACATTTTTTCCTCATGTATATACATATTACATGAGCTATATATAATAATTATCCTAATTTGGGTTGTTGACGTTTGATATATGCAGAGAAACTTGTGTTGGTCGGGTACTCCCACCTTGCTTCCAATCGTGTTCCTACCTACTAGCATTTCTTTCTAAGGATGGGGACAGGTGTCCTAATTACCAGTCAGGAAGCATACCCTGGCACATCTCTTCTTGGGCTGTTTGTCTTCGGTACCCCCCACATTAATGCCTTGGAGCCATTGGATGCCTTTCATCTCTGCTGACATGTGTTCATTTTTGTCTTGTATCAGGAGATGCATCGTGAAAAACGTCCCCTCTGAGGAAGCTTCAAAGGTCATATTTCCTTTATTGCAAAGCTCTTTTCTCTAGTTATATTTTTCACAAGTATAACCTGTCTTTAATCATGGCATGACCTTGACAAGATTTAGAATCACAGAACCTTATCATTTGCTTGGACCTGTGGGGATATCCAGTTGAACCCAATACAGAAATTTTCACTCCCACATTCCTGATGAATGGCCGTGTAGCCCTTGCATGCATTTCTGCAGTGACAGGGTGCTCAGTAACTCATGAGGCAGCAAATCTCACTGTTGGCTAGCACTGAGAGCATCCTATATTTAGCCAATATATGCTTGCCTCCAACTCTAACCCTGGTAGTAATTCAGGGCTGCACGACTGAAAGGCATACCACAGGGTAAGGACCTCTGTTCGCTTTCTCCAGATAGACTGTAAATGAAGTGGGGTTTTCCTTTCTCGGTATTCTCCTGCACTTAACTATGGGTAGTTCTGGTTAATCATTATCACTCTTGAAAGTGGCTCAAACTGAACATTCTGGATATTCCCAGAGGTGCAGAAGCCTGTAATACAACTTCCAAAGACTGATATGCCATCCATCAAGCACGATTCTCTCAGTCTCCATTGGTTTTATTATTAATCACTTATTTCATTTATTTTCCAATTGCTTTACAGAGTTGTCTCACATTAAGCCAGGGGCTAACTAAAGTAACTTAGAATAGATCTACAGTGGGGCGCCTGGGTGGCTCAGTTGGTTAAGCGACTGCCTTCGGCTCAGGTCATGATCCTGGAGTCCCGGGATCGAGTCCCGTGTCGGGCTCCCTGCTCAGCGGGGAGTCTGCTTCTCCCTCTGACCCTCTTCCCTCTCGTGCTCTCTATCTCTCATTCTCTCTTTCTCAAATAAATAAATACAATCTTTAAAAAATAATAGATCTACAGTATCCTCATTTATAAAAGTGGAACAATAGGTCTGGGTCCAACTTTACATAGCAAAGGACAATATTCAAGTCCTAAAGTACTTTGTATGTCCCTTAATCCATCAAGGTATTATTTAAAATCATGTTATACATGCATGTATGTGTGAATTAATAACTGAAGGCTTAATTATTTTATAAAGATAAATGCTGGAAATTACACTCAATGATAGTAAGTAGCTAAGCTTCATTGTTGTTAGTGCTTTATAAACATTGACCCATTTATTCTATATAAAAATCCTGCCAGGAGGGCTGCTGGGTGGCTCAGTTGTTTAAGTGGCCGACTCTCAGTTTCGGCTCAGGTCATGATTTCACTGGTCATGAGACTGAGCCCCACACGGGGCTCCACATTCAGTTCGGAGTCTGCTTGAGATTCTCTCTCTCTCTTCCTCTCCCTCTCTCCCTCCCCCACTCGTGATCTCCCTTTCTCTCTCTTTCTAAAATAAATAAGTAAAAATCTTTTTAAAAAAATCATGACAGGAAGGAATCATTCCTATCTCTGCTTTAGGGATGAAGAAAACTGTTACGTAGAGAGAAAAGTATCAGAGGTGATGTTCAAAACCAGAACTTTGGGTTCTAAAGATCCCATGTACCTTATCTTCATGCTGGCTAATCTGTGAGCTTCAGTACATGCATGTAACACAGGTATGGTGTGTGTGGCACATGCTCTTTGGTATTTGGACGGGGGCATCTGAGTGTTTGAGGACAAGAAGAACTGAGTGGCTGGGACTTCTAGTAAATGCACATAAAATACAAGAGAAATTGTGTGTTTCTCAGAAAGCTTCCACATTGTCTCTTCTATAGCAAAGACAGCTATTTAGAATGCTTGCATTTTTAGTAAGTAACAGAGTCCCAAATATGTGTCTTTTTTCTTGCATGCTCCTGAGAACTGAAAATCTCTGAAGTTCATTGGAAGATATTTAAAAACAAAAACTTGACACAAGATTTTGGATATGAAAGGCACAGTGGCAGTCCTCAGCAGATGTTTGGAAAAGGAGTTTTATTAAGAATTCTTAGGCTTTAGAGAGAAGGTTTGGCATCAAAGGCAGATGGTGATGTTCTCATGTTTAAGGCATTCTTCTGATTTAAAGTAATAGCATGAGGTTAGCTTTTCCTCTCCAAAGTTTGTAATTTTAGGATAAGGTCATTTTAGGATAAGTCAGATATTGCTTGTCATGGCGGTTCTTAAGAGCAAGGACTACTACTGCAGGCTTTGGTGTGGGAACAACTTAATGTAACTGACTTAATGTGACTGCTGTATACCTTCCATCATCACTGAAGGGATGGTAGGGGTGGTAACGGTTTGTGATACTTTTGCTGAATATCATCACCATGTATAATTCACATGTAGCAAGCCTGAAAACAAAGAAGAGAAACAGTCCAGCTTGGAATGCAAAATCAGTTTATATGCTAGTTTTTGTTTTGCTCATGTCCAATAATCAGCATTTTAATTTTTTAAAGATTTTATTTATTTTTAGAGAGAGAAATTGCATGCAAGCGAGCAGGGGGAGGAAGAGAGGGGGAGGGAAAGGGAGAGAGAATCTGAAGCAGACTCTACACTCAGTGCAGAGCCCAAAGCAGGGCTTGATCCCACAACCTCATGACCCTAGCTGAAACCAAGACTCAAGACACTTAACCGACTGAACCACATAGGCACTGCCCCCCAATAAGCAGCATTTTAGATAATCATGATTTTATTAGTAACTAGGAAGTAGGTTCCTCTTAAGTCAGTGTTAAACTTGAACAGAGAGCACAGTCACACTTTCTAAATGCAATTTCGGTAAATAGAAAGCTTTTTGCTGCTGACTGACTCTATGGCTTCAGAAGTATCAACTCTACTGCTCATTGATCTTTCATCAGTACACTCTGGTCTTTGCAGGCTTCTCTGTTCACATCACGGCATGTAAACTGTGAAGACAGAATTGCTAGTATTCTTCTCCATTAAAGAAGAATTCCAGAAGATGCAAAGACAGATGGTGCATGATAACCTCTACACCTTGGCTCCATATTGCACTGTAAATTCTTCTAAAAACAATAGCATCCTTGTAAGGAAAAAATAAAATAAAAAAGACAAGTCCAAGGTGAATTTGTGCTACATTGCTTGCTTGATGTTTTGGAAAATACAAAATTAAAATGACATAATGATAGTCATAGCTAGTGTCCACATCTAACATACAGACCTATTTAATGTCAGTATGAGACACTTTTGGCAGAGGGGAGTCTTCTGAGATAGAAGTTGTTAAGGGTACTCAGATCTCCCACCAGGAATCAAAGACTTATTTCCTTACCTTCTGGGTACAGCCTTCTTCAGATTCACAATGCCAAGTTCACAGTTCTGTTCCACCAGGCAGCCTGTATTCAATGTCACATCAACATGGGAGATAAAGACCCACATGTTCCACCCCAACACAAGACAACTGCCATTGATACCTTGATTCTAGAGCTCCCCAAGGTATGCTTCAGGTCATTTGGAGGGATGCTCCATGACTTAACTTCTCCCTCTGTGGATACCTCCCATCTCTTCCAAAGTGTTGACCCCAATCTCACTCACTAATAAACATACTGCCTGCTAATTTCAACCTCAGAGTTTGCTGCCCTGCGACCTAAGTCTTGACAGTTGGTGCCAGGAATTGTCCCATCAAACAGAGACTAAAATGGAATTTTAGAGCTGCATTTGATGCTATCCAGCTGGCAATGAAGATTCCACTGGTGGCAGGTGGAGCACAGAATCCCTGGCACAAGATCACTGTGTAATAGCTAAAACTTTCACTAGTTATGAACTGCAATGTTAAACCATGGCTGAGGTTGTGGTACAATCTGGTGTTTGAGAAATTGAGGGTAAATAGCAACTGTAAAGATAATGGGATTGAGTTGGCTGTTGCTAAGCTTGAGAGTGATCAATTGGCAATTTCACACTAAATGAGGAAGCTGGAGGGCCTCACTGACTGCATAGGAAGCTCAGTCCAGAACTAGGGCTTCATGGTTAAAGTAGCTGAGCTTCAAAGAAGGGAAACTCCCAACCAAGGCAGTTCTGCCACAATGAGTACAGAACCCCAGTTGAGAAAGAATGGATTCTGGAACAAAGAGAGAAGATGAAGAAAGGACATTTAGATTGATGCCTCCAAATTTCATGTATCCTCAGATGCTTTTGAACCCTCTGAGCTTGCAGAAGTGGCTTGTTCTTCTCAATTACGGGAATACTTCCTAGTAAGGTCAGGAACTGCCCATTCCTTGATGGGAGGCCTCTGTCTTGCAAGACAACACGCACATAACATGGGTTCTGCTTCTACCTTTTCTCCTGGCATTTAGGTCAATAAAATTGGTAATATTCTGGGCTTGCTAAAGGAGGAGCTGAAGGACCTAGTTTGCAAGCACTGGCAGAATCTGGGAGAATGCTGTAGGGGAGGAAAAATAATTTTCCCTCTAGCATTCTAGGTTCTTGACAGAGATTTCCCATAATAAAAGGATGGTTCACAGGAAAAACAAATTCAACTACACATGTACATATAGGATCCCACAAATATATGAGACTGGCAAAAGTGTCCAGAACAGGAAACTTTAAACCTTTTAGACAAAGAAACAATAAATTTGTGAAAAATTGACAAGACCAAGGGTTTTGAGCCAGGGTGGTAAAATGGTGAAGTAATAAGGTTTGCTTATACAGCCTTCTTGGCCCTAGATTCCCTGTCTCTGCTGATAAAGATACCTTATATCCTTCTGGTACAGGGAGGTTACCTTTCACATGAGATATTTATCTCCTGCTTTAAGGGGGTCAAAGGAGGGTCTGAGTGTCCTTATATTGGATGTTTCTCAAATAACTTTAAATAATCCATATGCCAAGGTGGCATATTTTGGAGTGACATATTCTGAACTACAATACATATGGGCCTGGAAGATGAGGGTGATGGATCAAGAAGGGCAAATTGGAAATGTCTATAAAATAGAGTTTTTAGTGACACCTGTTTGGCTCAGTTGGTTAAACATCTGCCTTCAGCTCAAGTCATGGTCCCAGAGTCCTGGGATCGAGCCCCACATTGGGGCTCCTTTCTCAGTGGGGAGTCTGCTTCTCCCTCTCCTTGCTGCTCCCCCTGCTTATACTCTCTCTCTGTCAAATAAATAAATAAAATCTTTTTTTTAAATAGAGTTTTCAAATATGGGAGCAGTCCCCTGAGATATAGGATTTCACACTCTAGCAAGAACATGGTGCAAACATTCTGCTCTGATGACTCTTGGAGGAATGGAAAGAGTGATGGCCCACACTAAGATAGGTTGAGATGCCAGAACTTCTGCCAGTTACTGGAAAAAGGGATTAAGAAGCTCAGAAAAAAGTGTTAAGGTAGAGATATGATGGGACAGAAAACCCTCCTGTGTTCCACAGGAGAGCTTGAGAGATACACCACTGAGCAAAGTGAAGCAATAAGAAACACTATTTAGATGGGGCAGGAATCACTAAGAAGTGCAGTGGTGGCTCTCCATTACCCATGGGGGACATGCTGCAACAGAACTGAGCATCCATTCCAAGAGAGGCAAGAGGTAAAAACATGGGTGAAATGACTTGTCCAGATTGACGGCCACCCTCTGTCATTAACCACCTCAGTGTTGGCACAATTGACATGTGAAAGGGAACCGGAGTTGTAGGGCTGGAGACAGCCCCCTTAGCAGGCTGGCACAGCTCAACTGTATAGACTGCCAATGGTAGAAAACAAAGCTGTTACTTAAAAACACGGCGCCACTCCTTGAGAACACAACCCCCTAACTGGTGCAAAATGGCTACATGGGGTCCTTTCCAGGCTGGAAGGACATTAATTTTTGTGACGGGAAGTCATGCATTCCAGGAACAGGTTTCATATCCATAGGACCTCATCATCCAGTACTGCTATCCTAGCAATTGCGAGGGCTTGAGCCACTGGCTCAGGATTCTACATGATATCATGAAATGTAAAGGATGTGGGCTCATGACCACAGTATCTGCTGTTTTTATAAAATAACCACAGCTGTCACCCTGATAAAATAAGGGAATGATCTATTTAAAGGTACAACTGATGCTCCAGCTTGGGAACAATACCTTATGAGAATGGGGCATCATATTCAGAATGAAATACATTATTTAAATCAATGACAATTATAGGCTGCTTTCTCCCCAACAGGTAGGTTACATGGGTCCAGGAAGTAAGATCTCAGAGTAGGAATCTCTCTACTTCCCATCACTTCCAGTGACCTGTTTGGGAATTTGCACTTTCTGTGTCCACAGTTCTGTGCTCTGCATGTTTGTAGATCTTTGTTAGCTAAGGGGCAGCACATCCGTGAGGAGCACTGTGAGAGTCCCCTTGCACTGTAAGTTACAGCTGCAGTCTGGGCACTTCAGACTCTTCATACCAGGAGGCCAGTGAGGAAAAAGTGTCACCATCAAGGCAGGTATAATTAGCCTTTATCATCAGGATGAGATAGGTTGCTGTGGGGGCAGGCAGGAGTACATCTAGCATTTAGGTGGGTCAATTTGGCCTCTCCTGGCACTTCTTTATTAGATTTCGAAGAAGACATGGTGGCCAGGGACTCAGATGCCTAGAGGATGACAGGCACGGTCACAACACCAGATGAACCAGCAAGACAAGCAGAGGTACTGGCTGAAGATGGAGGAAATCTGGACTGGTGGAAGAGGAAGATGAAGAGGATCTGTTGAAGTTTTAACACCAGATGCAGAGGCAGAGCCTATAGCCCACCTAGCTGCTGGGAGTGATGGTGAAAGTAGTCTTCAGCTGGTGGCCCTCTTGGAAATGGACTCTGGTGAAGAAAACTAGCTCACTCAAGGTCATTCCTCCTTCCTAAGGCAGCCACAATTCACGGACTGGTCCACACAAGGACAATAAGGCTCCACACTCCCAGCCCAAATGTGGGAGCTCCGGAATGCCAACCCCCTGCTCCAGGTCTCCCCGTGGAATCAATGGAAGATTTCACTGGGACCCAATACAATAGCTATTCCACTTGTCACTCTGTCCAATCTGGCTTCTTTTTCTTCTCCTCTATGCATATTAGTCCCAAGAGCACTTCCTAAAAAAGTACCCTTCCAGCTAGTTTCCACAGTGGAGTCTGCTTCCCAGGGAGCCCAAACGGTGGCCTTATGGAAATGGCTTCCTTCATTCTATCTCCTGCCAGGACCATGCAGGAGTTTTTCTTGTAGTGATTAGAATTTTTGCTTCTACACATGGCAGTTGGATCATTTCTTATAGTTTCTATAACTCTGATGAGACTCCCTATACTTTATTATTGTTCTTTCAAGCATTTATAATAGCTTCTTTGTTTTTATAAATTTAACTTCTGGGAACTTAGAGTTTTCTTTGTATTAAATACTTTTTTTCTCTTTTTTATCATAAATTACATTTTCCTTTTTCTTTGTAATTCTAGTGATTAAAAAAATGGACATACTGAGTAATACAATCAATTTTGGAAGTCCAGATCCTGTTATCTTTCTTTAAAAAATGCTGATTCTTGTTCCAACAGTCACATCAATTACATCTGATCACTTTAAATTTGTATAAACCTGATTTTGTGCTTAGTTAATGAAGATCTGTAGAAAATCCTAAATGTTTTCCAAGCTCTTCTAACTATAAGGGACTCAAACCCCAAATTCTCTCTTCTATGAAATCTTTCCAAAACTTGATTTTAGGTTTGGTTAGGGTGGGTCTAGTGCATATTTCACTCTAGGGCATGGTCCAGACTACATTTCTGGTGTCTCAAGGTTTCCATGAGTGTTAATGATGTGCTAAGGAGATCTCCCATGATCTCAACATTATCCTTAGTCTACTGTCTGCTTCACTCATGGTAGCACTTGCTGTCTGGTAAAGGATGGATTTCTGGGGCTCTCTGTATAGCTCTCTTCTCTAATACATCCCAGATTTCTGCTGCTTTGGCTGCAGTAGACTGATCTCTGCTGTTTTAGTTTATTGGGATCTCTGCTCTGCTCAGCAGTCAGTAACCTTTATATTACTTGCTGGTAGTCATAGGACTGTTCATCTGAGTTCTCCCCTCAGGGGCTGCAGTCCTGCAATGCCCTTAGCCAGTGCTTAAAAACACTTCTGTCATATATTTTGTCCAATTACATAGCTGTTTCTTGTAGGAGAGGAAGTCTTGTATTCTTTCATAGGAGGAAACAGAAGTCTGAGAGAATTTATCTCTGTATTTAAAAATGTAATTTGTATAATTCAGTCATATATTTGCATGAAAATATGACTTCTATGCTTCCAAAAAATAAGAATAACAAAAAAGTCACAGTTACTTATTTAATACTAAATTGAAACTTTCTTATCTAAGTACTTGTTGTTGTTTCAGATATGACATCTTATGATCAATGCAAACAGATTGGGAGTGACACTTTGC
Organism: Callorhinus ursinus; assembly: GCF_003265705.2. Lineage (NCBI taxonomy): Eukaryota > Metazoa > Chordata > Mammalia > Carnivora > Otariidae > Callorhinus > Callorhinus ursinus. The sequence goes on along the minus strand of NW_027397122.1, from coordinate 2,783,919 downwards.
AATGTGTGTGTGTGTGTGTGTGTGTTTCATCACTACCAAGCAACTAACTCAACTCCACACTGTTGGAGAGAGCATCGGATTCCACAGGTTAAGGGTTCTACAAGAGGACCTCCACCCCCCCTTTAGATGTTAGTTCATGTTTTTATCTGCGCTTCTGATCAACTAGTTATAATTTGGAGGTTCCCAGAAAGCCCTCCTCAGGTGCAATTAATTTGCTAGAGTGGCTCACGAATTCAGACAAGCATTTACTATTGTTGATTAGTTTATTATAAAGGCTATAAAAGATACAGGTGAACAGACAGATGAAGCCATACAGAGGGCAAAATCTGGAAGGGTCCTGAGCACAGGGGCTTCTGTCACCATGGAATTCAGGGAAGCCACCCTCCCAGCCTATGGGTGTGTTCACCAAGCTGGAACTCACAAAATCTTGTTTAAGAGTTTTTGTTGTTGTTGTTGTTCTAAAATTTTATTTATTTATTTGAGAGAGAGAGAGAGCATGAGCAGGGGGAAGAGCAGAGGGAGAGGGAGAAGCAGACTCCCCACTGAGCAGGGAGCCCAATATGATGATGTGATGGGGGGGGTTGGGGGATCCATCCCAAGACCCTGAGATCATGACCTGAGCTGAAGGCAGATGCTTAACTGACTGAGCCACTCAGGTGCCCCTTGTTTAAGAGTTTTAATAAAGCTTAGTCTATTGCCCCTCTTCCACTTTCCAGAGGTTGGTAGGTGTAGTGGAAAGTTCCCACCATTTAATTCATTTGGTCTTTTCAGGGACCAGTCCCATCCTGAGGCTATCTAGGGGCCCCACCAAAGTCACCTCATTAGCATAAACTCAGAAGTGCTCAAAGGGACTGCGTATGAATGACAAAAGACTGTCACTCAGGAAATGCTAAGGGTTTTAGGAGCTCTGTGCCAGGAACCATGGACAAAATACATATATTTCCTTTTATACCACACACTTATAAAGAAGAAGTAGATGTGTGTCTTTGGGTTAACATTCTAACACTCCTATATTGTTAATACTTCACTCTTCTCATCCTGAATGTAAATGTTTCATGTCACAGACTTCTTCTTCCTAAACCAAGGCACATCACAACTTTTTTTTTCCCTCTCCTTTGCAGAACTTTTTAAATTTAACACAAGTTCTATTGTAGTCCTTATCACAGAAATTGTTGTTGTTGTTATTTTTTTAGATTGTGTAGCCACTCTTACATGGATTTTTTTTTTCTTTCTTCTTTTGAAATAGAGATTCTATACTAACTGGCGATAGTAGAAAACTGATTCTACATAGTTGGGTACTGAGGGTTGCCGGGAGTGTTTGCAGAAGATCATTACCAGTTCAGAATATCTCATCCTCCATGTTTCTGTCTCTGAACCAAAGGAATTATGAGACTCTGAAAATCATGTTGGAAGATGAGCAGTGGCACCAGATGTACAAATAGATCCATGCCAACTAAAACTTACATAAGTGTTTGCCAAGTTTTCCCAAAAACTCTTTTTTTACCAGTCATAAAAAACATTCAAAACATGGAAAATATTCATATACATGAGAAGAAGCACAGAATCAGTGAGTATGGAAGCTGAGACCTGAATGACAGAGAAAAATACAGTGAAGTAGAAAGTTGAAGAAACTCTTCTACTTCCTTCTATGCAATTGGCACTCAACTTGGGCCCAGACCTTCAATGTCCTTGAACATGACTTTTTTTTTTTCCCCCTCTCTAAAAAAGATGTTTCCTTACTTTCTGAAGCCAGTACCTTCTGCCTTTTCAGGATATCTTCCACCAACTGTCCCTCTTTTCCATTCCACTCTTAAAAAAAAAAAAAAAAAGATTTATTTGTTTATTTTAGAGAGACAGAGAACACAGGTGCACGCAAGTGCATAGTGGGAGAGGCCAAGGGAGAGGGAGAGAGAATCCCAAGCAGACGCCCACTGAGCACAGAGCCCTATGCAGGGCTAGATTCATGACCTGAATCAAAACCAAGAGTCGGAAGCTCAACTGACTGAGTCACCCAGGTGCCCCTCTTCTACTCTATTCTTATGTAGAATGTAGAATATATTCAGAGGGAGAGGGATACAGACATCATGATGTCAGCAATAAAGATATTTCCTCTACACTGGCTCCCCAAAAGTAATGACTGTATCTCTTCTTCACTAACTCTTTTATAAGACCTAAAAATAGGCTAGTTTTCCATAGAAAAGCTTAAAATAGTACCAATAAACATTAATAGGCACTTAAAGGAAGGAGAAATTAATTCTGCCAGAAGTGAAGGAAGAAGGGACCTTTTCATGAGGCATTATGAATAGACTACCATTTGAGTTGGCTTTTGAAGGATGTGGTCTAAGAAATTACTCACTTGAAAGGACTGTCAGTTTTGATGGAATTCACTCATTCTTTCAATAAGTCAAATATATTATGTAATATATATTTAAATTGCCCAAGACACTGGAAAAAAAATTCTGACCAAAAATAAATATTTTCTCTGTATTCATAGAACTTTCTTAGAGGGTGAGATAGAGCACTAGTGAAATGAGCATGCATAAATAATGACTAACAATTTGAAAAGCCATGCAGATGAATAGAGGGTGCCATGACAGGGGAACTGACCTAGCCTGAAATTCCAGAGACTTTTTTTATTATGTTCAGTTAGCCTTTGATATAGTGTTCAGTGATTCATTAGTTGTGTATAACACCCAGTGCTCATCAAGACCTGCGCCCTCCTTAATACCCATCACCCTGTTACCTCATCCCCCCACCCCCCTCCCCTCTGAAACCTTCAGTTTGTTTCCCAGGGTCCATAGTCTCTCATAGTTCATCTCCCTCTCTGATTTCTCCCTCTTCAGTTTTCCTTCCCTTCCAGAAACTATTTTTTAAAAAGGTGAGATTGCTTTGAAATGTGACTGATAGTAGGGATTACATTGGTGAAAGGAAAAGCAATGCAAATATCACAAACAAAGAGAGAGGACAGAAATTCCTATAGACTGGGCATTAAGGTGACCAAACCATGCTGGGCACAAAAGCAATACTAAGACTTTGGGAAAATATTGGATAATTTAAATAAAACCAAAAATGTGCAATCAAATTTGCATCATTTAAAGGTCACTCTAAATGCACTGTGGAGAAAGAATGATGCCTGGAGGCAGCTTTGGAAGCAGCATGGTGAAATATCCTTTGTACTAAGCTGGTAGCAATGAAATGGGGTGGAGAGATTAGCAAGATATTTTGAGAGTGAATAAAGTAGCATACCTTTAGTCAACTTGACATGAGATAGTGTAGTGGAAAAGGTATTACTGATTGTTTCTGTGTTTTCACCGTCTTCATATATGTTGGATATTGGTGCTACATATTGACTTAGAACCATTGGAGGAGGCACTGACTGTGAGGGTGGTGGAATATTGTAATCTTGTCTCCTCAATTGTTACATATGAGGTGACCGTGAGAACTGCAAGAGTACATGTCCAATAACACCGGCTTCATCTTCTCTGATGATCCCCTGGTAGACAATGCTGAACAGAAGGCCATTGACATATGGATGTGGTATATGAATAAAATAACCTAGGGAGCAAACATAGGAGGAGTGTAATTGTGGCATTTCATCATTAAGAAGCTGGATAAAGGAGAAGAAACCTGGAAAACAGATTTAGAAACAACAAGTAAAGAAATAAATGAAAAACAGGAGGGCGGTGTCATGAATTCAAGTCATAAGAGTATTTTGAGAAAGATGGGCTAGATTGATATGTACAAAAGCCAACAATGAAGAAAGCCTAGGTCGCCTTTGTAAATTGGGGAACTAGTTGGTATTGTTGGAGTGTTGTAAGATCTTACATACAAGATCTTGCTGATTCTGGAAAGATGATAACAGTAATTGCACCTCTATTATCTATCAGCAAAATATTAGTTAATTTATCACATTACTTATTCACCCTTCACAACAATCATATGACTTGGAGGTTAATTGTTCCCTTATGCTACTTAAAAGCAAAAGCTCAGAACCCAGCATTTACTCATCACATAGTTTGGCCAGAGTTTCACAACTGGTAAGAAAGATCTGTCTAAATGGAAGAAAAATGAGAATATTTCCTTCTTCCTCTTTACGAAAAAACTGTTTGCTTCGGAATTGAGGCTTGTTCTTAATAGCCGTTAGAACAGGATGATTCCAAATGGGCAAGAAGACATGAATGAGCTTCAGGCTTTTTGAAGAGAAAATTAAACCACATATCTCCTTTATGTGTACAGAGAAAATTATTTATTTTCTAAAGGATTGCTTCAAAGCAAGAAAGGTGCTTAAGAATATGTTCCTTTTGACCCTTATTAAGTAATATATTAGACAGAAAGTTGTTTATTTATATGTCACTTTTTTAAAAAAAGATTTTGTTTGTTTGTTTGTTTGTTTATTTATTTACTTATTTGCCAGAGAGAGAGGGTCCTCGAGAGAGAGAGCACAAGCAAGGGGAGCTGCAGGCAGAGGGAGAAGCAGGCTCCCCCTTGAGCAGGGAGCCCGATGTGGGGCTCAATCCCAGGACCCAGGCAGACACTTAACCAACTGAGCCAACCAGGCATCCCTATATGTTGATTTTTAAAACAAAAAGATAGTATTTCACTTTTGCCAAATGTGTACATTGTACATAGCATTCCGTGTCTGGAGAAACACCTATCATCCATACCAAGCAACAATTAATAAATATGGGCATAATGCCTGGGAGAAGCTACCTACAAGAATTCTTTCTAAGTGTATTCCCAAAAGCATTCCAGTCATAAATATTACACAATAAGTTTGAGTTTAAAATCATCCTTTATTCTGTGGATGAAAAGGTATATGTGTCTAATTGATTTCTTCTGCTATTTTGGATGCAAATAACCATCACCAAAACCTATCTGTATTTTCAATGTAAGAATATCCATCTTTCCCAAAGAGGAAAGGAAAGAGGAATGAAGATTTGGGAAGACATTGTGTAAAATCTTGGTGTAAGACACCAGAGCTTAAAGCCCTGCTTAGGTACATAAAAGATGTTTATTTTTTTAAAGGTTTTGTTTATTTATTTCTCAGAGAGAGAGAGAGAGAGCACAAGCAGGGGGAGTGGCAAGCAGAGTGAGAAGCAGGCTCCCTGCCGAGCAAGGAGCCCAATGCAGGACTTGATCCTAGGACACTGGGATCATGACCTGAGCTGAAGGGAGATGCTTAACTGACTGAGCCACCCAGAGGTCCCCATAAAAGATGTTTAAATTGAGGAAAATTATGTAACTTTTTGGAGGCTCTAACTTCTGATCTGAAAGTGGAGTTGGTAACCTCTTGCATATATTTGTCAAGGACTTGGTTTTATATATTCAAGAGACTTAACATAGAATGGGTCACATGATAGACACTCAATAATGAGAGCTGCCATTGTTTATTGTTAATACTATTTTAGCCTACTATTGTCCTGTGAGATCAATGTAGAGGCACCCCTCCTTACATGCACAAATACTGCAGGAAACATAAAATTATGGCAATTTGTGTTTTAAGAAAAGGAATTCCTTGTGTAAGACTGATGAATCACAGACCTGTACCTCTGAAACAAATAATACATTATATGTTAAAACAAAAAAAGAAGACAGTAGGAAGGGAAAAATGAAGGGGAGATGAACCATGAGAGACTATGGACTCTGAGAAATAAACCAAGGGTTCTAGAGGGGAGGGGGGTGGGGGGATGGGTTAGCCTGGTGATGGGTATTACAGAGGGCATGTACTGCATGGAGCACTGGGTGTTATACACAAACAATGAATCATGGAACACTACATCAAAAAAGAAAAAGAAAGAAAGAAAGAAAGAAAGAAAGAAAGAAAGAAAGAAAGAAAGAAAGAAAGAAAGAAGAAAGAAAAAGAAAGAAAGAAAGAAAAGGAATTCCTTTTCCAAGTAGGTAATGGAGTACATATTTTCTTTGTGATTTAAAAAAGACGTTCAAAAAAAAGTTCAGAAATATTTTTTAAACTGCTCTCCTCTTAAAAATCATCACAAATCTACCTACTCTGCTAGTATATTCTAAAATATATTCCATTATCTGAACATTAAGCTCCTTTGTATCTGCCTTATTATTCTTTTTTTTTTTTTAAGATTTTATTTATTTATTTGAGAGAGAGAGAAAGTGAGAGAGAGCATGAGAGGGGAGAGGGTCAGAGGGAGAAGCAGCCTCCCCACTGAGCAGGGAGCCCAATGTGGGACTCGATCCCGGGACTCCAGGATCATGACCTGAGCCGAAGGCAGTCGCTTAACCAACTGAGCCACCCAGGCGCCCTCTGCCTTATTATTCTAAAAAGAAAATAAATAAGTGACAGTTCTTCAGATAAACATTTGCTAGCAGAGTTATGGGTAGAAACTATATATATGTGTGTGTGTATAGTATGCATACATTTATATGCATATATATATATATATACATACACACATAAGTATATACATGTATATAGTTAAGTAACTATATATATTACATATATAGAAATCAACAGGAAATATTGAAGAAAATCTGGAAAGGGTTAATATTTTTAATATTTGAAGTATTGTTTAATATATACAACTCTCTAAAGAAAAAATTAAATATTGAACCAATTTAAAAATAAGTATCTATGTTTAAATACATCTACAGTAATATTCACCATAAACACTATATGTATGGGATATCTCATACCTGTTAGAATGGCTACTGTCAAAAAGACAAGGAACAACAGGTGTTGGTGAGGATGTGGAAGAAAGGAAACCTCTCATGCAGTGTTGGTGGGAATGCAAACTGGTGAAGCCACTGTGGAAATGGTATGAAGGTTCCAAAACATTAAAAAAATAGAGCCATATGATCTAGCAATCCCACTTCTGGGTGTACATCCAAAGAGAAAAAAAAAAAAAAACAATTCAAAAAGATATATGCACATTCATGTTCATTGCAGTGTTATTTACTGTAGTCAAAATGTGGAAACAACCTAAGTGTCTAATGACAAATGAATGAATAAAGAAATTGTAATGTGTGTGTATGTGTGTATACATATTGTAATATATATGGTAATATTATCTAGCCGTAAAAAATGGAATCTTGTCATTTGTGACAACATGGATGAATAATGAAAGCATCGTGCTAAGCAAAATAACTCAGAGAAAGACAAATACTCTAGGACCCTTTATATATGGAATCTTAAAAAAAAGAAAAGACAAGAAAAGCTCTTGTGTGCAGACAGCAGATTGGTCATTGCCACAGGGGATGGAGAGTGAGTGAAATGGGTGAACGAAGTCCAAATGTACAAATTTCTAGTTATAAAATAAATAAGTCATTGAGATGTAACATACAGCACAGTGACTATAGTTAATAATATTGTATGGCATACTTGAAATGTGCTAAGAGAATAGATCCTAAAAGTTCTCACAACAGGAAAAATAATCTGTAAGTAGGTGAGATAACGGATATTAACTAGAATTATTGTGGTGATCATTTCACAGTATATGCATATATCCAGTCATTATTATACACGTGAAACTAATATTATATGTAAATTATGCCTCAATAAAAAATAATAATAAACTAAGGTTAAGAGTTGTCCGTCATACTGTGCACAGGTGCGGGAAGGAGAGTACATGGAAGGTGGAGTAGGGAGATATTTAAAATGAAATGAAAAAATAAAAGAAAATTAAATGTCTACAGTAATATTTAGTATAGATGTTGTATTAGTTCCTACAGACAGTGGAACAAAGTATCACAAAGTGGGTGGCTTACAACAATCTAACTAATAAATGATTCTCTCCCAGTTTTAGAGGTCAGGAGACCAAAGTCAAAGCGTTGATAGAGTCCACTCCCTGTGGGGACTGGAGGAGAGAGTCACTCTTGCCTCTTCCACGTTCTGCTGGCTGTTTGCATTCCCTGGCTTGTGGCCCTCCAGTTCCAACCACGTCGTTGCAAATGGCAAGATCTCATTCCTTTCGATGGCTGCATAATATTCCATTGTGTATATATACCACTTCTTCTTTATCCATTCATCCGTTGATGGACATCTTGGCTCTTTCCAGTTTGGTTATTGTGGACATTGCTGCTATAAATATTGGGGTGCACGTACCCCTTCGGATCCCTACATTTGTATCTTTGGGGTAAATACCCAGTAGTGCAATTGCTGAATTGTATGGTAGCTCTATTTACAACTGTTTGAGGAACCTCCATACTGTTTTCCAGAGGGGTTGCACCAGCTTGCATTCCCACCAACAGTGTAGGAGGGTTCCCCTTTCTCCACATCCCCGCCAACATCTGTCGTTTCCTGACTTGTTCATTTTAGCCATTCTGACTGGAGTGAGGTGGTATTTCATTGAGGTTTTGATTTGGATTTCCCTGATGCCGAGCGATGTTGAGCACTTTTCCATGTGGTTGTTGGCCATTTGGATGTCTTCTTTGGAAAAATGTCTGTTCATGTCTTCTGCCCATTTCTTGATTGGATTATTTGTTCTTTGGGTGTTGAGTCTGATAAGTTCTTTATAGATTTTGGATACTAGACCTTTATCTGATATGTCTTTTGCAAATATTTTCTCCCATTCTGTCGATTGTTTTTTGGTTTTGTGGACTGTTTCTTTTGCTGTGCAAAAGCTTTTGATCTTGATGAAATCCCAATAGTTATTTTTGCCCTTGCTTCCCTTGCTTTTGGCGATGTTTCTAGGAAGAAGTTGCTGCGGCTGAGGTTGAAGAGGTTGCTACCTGTGTTCTCCTTTAGGATTTTGATGGACTCCTGTCTCATGTTTAGGTCATTCAACCATTGGGAGTCTATTTTTGTGTGTGGTGTAAGGAAATGGTCCAGGTTCATTCTTCTGCATGTGGCTGTCCAATTTTCCCAACACCATTTGTTGAAGAGACTGTCTTTTTTCCACTGGACATTCTTTCCTGCTTTGTCAAAGATGAGTTGACCATAGAGTTGAGGGTCCATTTCTGGGCTCTCAATTCTGTTCCATTGATCTATGTGTCTGTTTTTGTGCCAGTCCCATACTGTCTTGATGATGACAGCTTTGTAATAGAGCTGGAAGTCTGGAATTGTGATGCCGCCAGCTTTGCTTTTCTTTCTTAATATTCCTCTGGCTATTCTGGTCTCTTCTGGTTCCATACAAATTTTAGGATTATTTGTTCCATTTCTTTGCAAAAAGTGGATGGTATTTTGATGGGGATTGCATTGAATGTGTAGATTGCTCTAGGTAGCATTGACATCTTCACAATGTTCGTTTTCCCAATCCATGAGCATTGAACGTTTTTCCATTTCTTTGTGTCTTCTTCAATTTCTTTCATGAGTATTTTATAGTTTTCTGAGTACAGATCTTTTGCCTCTTTGGTTAAATTCATTCCTAGGTATCCTATGGTTTTGCATGCAATTGTAAATGGGATCGACTCCTTGATTTGTCTCTCTTCTGTGTTGTTGTTGGTGTATAGGAATGCCACTGATTTCTGTGCATTGATTTTATATCCTGCTACTTGACTGAATGCCTGTATGAGTTCCAGCAGTTTTGGGGTGGAGTCTTTTGGGTTTTCCACATACAGTATCATATCATCTGCAAAGAGTGAGAGTTTGCCGATTTGGATGCCTTTGATTTTTTTTTTGTTGTTGTTGTCCGATTGCTGTGGCTAGGACTTCTAATACTATGTTGAATAGCAGTGGTGAGAATGGACATCCCTGCCGCGTTCCTGACCTTAGGGGGAAAGCTCTCAGTTTTTCCCCATTCAGAATGATATTCGCTGTAGGTTTTTCATAGATGGCTTTTATGATATTGAGGTATGTACCCTCTATCCCTATACTCTGACGAGTTTTGATCAAGAAAGGATGCTGTACTTTGTCAAATGCTTTTTCTGCATCTATTGAGTGGATCATATGATTCTTGTTTTTCTTTTGTTAATGTATTGTATCACGTTGGTTGATTTGCGGATGTTGAACCAGCCTTGCAGCCCAGGGATAAATCCCACTTGGTCGTGGTGAATAATCATTTAATGTACTGTTGGATACTATTGGCTAGTATTTTGGTGAGAATTTTTGCATCCGTATTCATCAAGGATATTGGTCTGTTATTCTCCTTTTTGATGGGGTCTTTGTCTGGTTTTGGGATCAAGGTAATGCTGGCCTCATAAAATGAGTTTGGAAGTTTTCCTTACATTTCTATTTTTTGGAACAGTTTCAGGAGAATAGGTATTAATTCTTCTTTAAATGTCTGATAGAATTCCCCTGGGAAGCCATCTGGTCCTGGGCTTTTGTTGGGAGATTTTTGAAGACTGCTTCAATTTCCTTAGTGGTTATAGGTCTGTTCAGGTTTTCTATTCTTCCTGGTTCAATTTTGGTAGTTGATACATCTCTGGGAATGCATCCATTTCTTTTAGGTTATCTAATTTGCTGGCATAGAGTTGCTCAGAATATGTTCTTATAATTGTTTGTATTTCTTTGGTGTTGGTTGTGATCTCTCCTCTTTCATTCATGATTTTGTTGATTTGGGTCATTTCTCTTTTCTTTTTGATAAGTCTGGCCAGTGGTTTATCAATTTTGTTCATTCTTTCAAAGAACCAGCTCCTAGTTTCGTTGATCCGTTCTACTCTTCTTTTGGTTTCTGGTTCATTGATTTCTGCTCTGATCTTTATTATTTCTCTTCTCCTGCTGGGTTTAGGCTTTATTTGCTTGTTCTTTCTCCAGCTCCTTTAGGTGTAGGGTTAGGTTGTGTATTTGAGACCTTTCTTGTTTCTTGAGAAAGGCTTGTATTGCTATATACTTTCCTCTCAGGACTGCCTTTGCTGTATCCCAAAGATTTTGAACAATTGTGTTTTCATTTTCATTGGTTTCCATGAAATTTTTAATTCTTCTTTAATTTCCTGGTTGACCCATTCATTCTTTAGTAGGATGCTCTTTAGCCTCCATGTATTTGAGTTCCTTACGACTTTCCTCTAGTGTTTGCATTCTAGTTTCAAAGCATTGTGGTCTGAAAATATGCAGGGAATAATCCCAATCTTTTGGTACCGGTTGAGACCTGATTTATGACCTAGGATATGACCTATTCTGGAGAATGTTCCATGGACACTAGAGAAGAATGTGTATTCCGTTGCTTTTGGATGGAACGTTCTGAATATATCTGTGAAGTCCATTTGGTCCAGTGTGTCATTTAAAGTCTTTATTTCTTTGTTGATCTTTTGCTTAGATGATCTGTCCATTTCAGTCAGGGGGGTGTTAAAGTCCCCCACTCTTATTGTATTGTTGTCAAAGTTTTTCTTCACTTTTGTTATTAATTGCCTTATATAATTGGCTGCTCACATGTTCGGGGCATAGATATTTACAATTGTTAAATCTTCTTGTTGGATAGACCCTTTAAGTAGGATATAGTGTCCTTCCTCATCTCTTACTACAGTCTTTGATTTAAAATCTAATTTGTCTGATATAAGGATAGCCACCCCAGCTTTCTTTTGGTGTCCATTAGCATGGTAAATGATTTTCCACCTCTTTACTTTCAGTCTCGGGGTTTCTTTGGGTCTAAAATGAGTCTCTTGCAGACAGTATATCGATGGTTCTTGTTTTTTAATCTAATCTGATAACCTGTGTCTTTTGATTGAGGCATTTAGCCCATTTACATTCAGGGTAACTATTGAAAGGTATGAATTTAGTGCCATTGTCTTGCCTGTGAGGTGACTGTTACTGTATATTGTCTGTGTTCCTTTCTGATCTATGCTGCTTTTAGGCTCTCTCTTTGCTTAGAGGACCCCTTTCAATATTTCTTGGAGGGCTGGTTTCGTGTTTGCAAATTCCTTTAGTTTTTGTTGGTTCTGGAAGCTTTTTATCTCTCCTTCAATTTTCAATGAGCGCCTAGCTGGATATAGTATTCTTGGCTGCATATTTTTCTCATTTAGTGCTCTGAAGATATCTTGCCAGTCCTTTCTGGCCTGCCAGGTCTTTGTGGATAGGTCTGTTGCCAATCTAATATTTCTGTCATTGTAGATACATATCTCTTCTCCTGAGCTGCTTTCAGGATTTTCTCTTTGTCTCTGAGACTCGTAAGTTTTCCTATTAGATGTTGGGGTGTTGACCTATTATTATTGATTTTGAGAGGGGTTCCCTGTGCCTCCTGGATTTTGATGCCTGTTTCCTTCCTCACATTAGGGAAGTTCTCTGCTATTATTTGCTCCAATATACCTTCTGCCAATCTCTCTCTCTTCTTCTTCTGGGATCCCAATTATTCTAATGTTGTTTCGTCTTATTGTATCCCTTATCTCTCGAATTGTGCCCTCGTGATCCGGTAGTTGTTTATCTCTCTTTTTCTCAGCCTCTTTATTTTCCATCATTTGGTCTTCTATATCACTGATTCTCTCTTCTGCCTCAGTTATCCTAGCAGTAAGTGCCCCCATTTTTGATTGCACCTCATCAATAGCCTTTTGATTTTGACTTGGTTAGATTTTAGTTCTTTTATTTCTCCAGAAAGAGTTTCTCTAATAACTTCCATGCTTTTTTCAATCCCAGCTAGTATCTTTAACGTCATGATTCTGAACTCTAGGTCCGACATCGTACTAATGTCCGTATTGAGTAGGTCCCTGGCTGACGGTACTACCTCTTGTTCTTTCTGCTGAGGTGATTTTTTTCGTCTTGTCATTTTGTCCAGAGGAGAATAGATGAATGAGGGAACAAAATGCTAACAGGTTAACAGGGTCCCCAGGAAATATACTCTATACAAATCAGAAAAGACCTGAAACCAGAGGGAAAGAAAGGGAAAGAAAGAAAAAAGAAAGAGAGGAAAAAAAAGATAAAAACAATAACAGAAGAATACAAAAAAAGCAGAATATGATCAAATATGATCAGGCTAGTGCATAGATCAGTGCCACACACTACATTTTGGGCATATTTTGGTCTGTTATAAAAAAGTGCCTCCTAAAATTTTAAAGGAAGTAAGACATATATGTACAAAATAAAGGTTGATACAATGACACGATGGAAGATGACTGTAAAGATGATAATTATAAAAAATTTTATAACGGGAATTGATAAGATAAGTTGTTTTTAAAAAGAAAGAAGAAGATTTAAAAAAGAAAAAAAGAAAAAAGGGAGAGAATGTGATCAGGCAAGAGACTAGAACAAAGCCATACACTAGTGATTTAGGGTATATTTTATCTGTTAGGACAAACTGTATCTCAAAATTTTAAAGAGAGAACAACCTATACAAATATGCCAAAAATTAGGGTAACTACTATGAAGGGATAAAATATGACTCTAAAAATGAAAAATAAATTTTTTTTTTAAAAAGGGATTGATAAGATGTTGGTTGAAAAAGGGAGAAAGAAAAATTTATAAAAAAAGTTAAAAAAAATTAACTTAGATGAACTAATGAATCACGGTAAAAAAAAGCCATGAATTCTATGTGCAGTATTCCCCTAGCGCTGGAGTTCTCCCGTTCTCCTTGATCGGTAAACTTGGTCTTGGCTTGCTGGCTGTTCGCGCTGATCTTCTGGGGGAGGGGCCTGTTGCCGTGGTTCCCAAACGTCTTTGCCGGAGGCGGAATTGCCCCGCCCTTGTGAGTCCAGGCTAAGCAAGCAGCTCCGGTTTGCTCTCAGGAGCTTTTGTTCCCTGCAAGCTCTCCGTACAGCTTTGGAGGACCAGGGCGAAAATCGTGGCCTCCCAATCTCCACCCGGAGTAGGTGAGAACTCGGGGCCCCGCTCCTCAGTGCGCCCCCAGAGAAAAGCAGTCACTCCCGTGTCCCCGATCTCTGGCCGCACTCCGTGCTCACCCGGCCTGTGACCGAGTGTTACTATCTCTGGCACCCGACCCCGTGTGGAGTCTCCAAACCCAGCAGATCTGTGCAGTGTGCTCCCACGTCGCTCCTCCCGGGGGAGGAAGGGGAGTCTCCCCGGATCTGCCGCTTGTTGGGTCCCTGATGGAGGCGCAGTGCCCCGACTGGGCCGCGGATCACAGTTTATGGCCACCCCGAGCTGAGAGCCCGCGCCTCTGCTCCGTCTCTGCAGCCGGCTTCCCAGCTCCGATACCTGGGAGCTCTGCCGCACTCAGGCACCCCCGGTCTTTCTGTGACCCCGAGGGTCCTGAGTCCACACTGTCCCAACAGGGTTCCACCCCCCACTTAGCCACTGCAGCGACGTCCCTCCGCGGAGCCGACTTCTAGAAGTTCCGATCTTGTGCTCTGCGGCTCTAGCACTTGCCAGAAGCAGCCGACGGAGGCCCCTCCCCCGCCGTCTATCCTCCCGAATATCGCCTCGGATTCACTTCTCTGCACGTCCTACCTTCCAGTAAGTGGTCGCTTCTCTGTTCAGAGAGTTGTTGCTACTCTCCTGTTCGATCTCCTGTTGAGTTCGTAGGTGTTCAGAATGGTTTGATCCCTATTCAGCTGAATTCCTGAGACCAGACGAAATCCAGGTCTCCTACTCCTCCGCCATCTTGCTCCGCCCCCCCCAGAAGAAGCATCCTTAATGGAGATTGCACAAAGCACAATATGAGCTTCTGTTTTTTCCTCCTAATTTTTATTTTGACATTACTCATCCTTCGAATAGATGCTAAATTTTAATTAAGGACCATTTCAGTGTAGTCTGCCACAAACACATTCATTTAGGTGAAGAGATGCAGTATTTTCCTGAGGATTATTGTTGGTCAGAAAAAGGAGCTTGGATGTTTCACAGCATCAGCCAGATAATTCTTTCCCCACCAGTGCTTTTGATCATCACCTCGTCTAACTCCTGTATCCACAGTATATCAGATTCTCCACAATGTACTTTTTATGATGATCCTAACTATTTTTTCAAGGGCAGAGGTAATGGAGATCTGCCCTTACCCACCTCTACACATAGGATTTTGTCCTCTTTCTTGTGTGTGATTCATGCCTGCAATGTGCAGCAAGCTAAGAAGGTCATTTAAGATAAACAGCGACCGAAAACCAGTGGTAACAGAATATTTGCATTATGAATGAGATTTCAAGCAACACTTTGTGTATTCTGTGCAATGTAGCACAGCTGGTATTTGTGAAATTCTGCGTGTACCGCCTGCCATGGGTTGTTGAGGTACAGAAGTGAGTGGTTTATAGCTCCTGTGCAGCAATGACTCATGTCTGGTCTAAGGGACAATGAGGGTGATTGATAGGGTTCTGGCATCTCACTTGACCCACCTCCCCTCCAAAGATGGGACTGATTAGCATGCCCAAATATTCAGTAGCCTAATAGAAAACAATTGACCATTTGGTTTATCTATGCAAGCACCTCACAGTCCACAACCCAAAGAGCAAACCTCTCTGGGCCTAAGGCCAAAATGGAAGTTACCGTTCTTTTTGCGACTTCTCAAGTAAGGAGAACAAGCAGAAGTCTCATGCTTTTCTTCCTTTGCCAAATGGAAAAGTGTGAAATGATAATGCTATCACTCTGTCCTAGCAGGCTCTCCTGTCTCCTTTTCTGAGATTATATGGCATTCAATCATAAAACCACACCAGAACTGTTATTATGCATATTGTAATATTCTATTTTATTCTATTCTTTTTTAAAAAAATATTTATTCATTTGAGAGAAAGCATGAGCAAGGGGAGGGGCAAAGGGTGAGGGAAAAGCAGACTCCCCACTGAGCAAGGAGCCCTACAAGGGGCTTGATCCCAGGATCTTGAGATCATGACCTGAGCCGAAGGCAGCCACTTAACTGACGAAGCCACTCAGGCGCCCCTATTCTATTCTATTCTATTCTACTGGTAAAACAGGGAATCTGATTTCAGTTGGTCTTTAAATGCTAATTCTTTAAATTCTAATTCAATATGGTGAATATGGCATTAGAAGCATGTGTAAGGTACAAAGGTAATACAGAGAAAGGACTGAATACTGTTATCTATAGGGTCTTGGAATATTTCCCAGAGATGGTGGTATTTAAATTAGGCACTTTAATAAAGTTTGCAGCATTCTCTTATTTGGCAAACTTTAAAATGTATATAGTCTATTTCAATTTCAATTCTTTTAACTGAATTAAGTATCCTTTATAACATCCACAATGGGCAAAAGGGCAATAGGAACGGCATAGAAGGAACAGGAATCACCCGGTCCTATAACTCCTCCCTGCCCACAAACGAGCACTTCTCCATGGTCAGCACTCCTCTGGGTTCAGAACCGAAGCTTCTCCAGGGACAGGGACTAAGACCTGGCACACAGGGCATGTGGTGTGTGGGTAGTCATGTTGCCAAGGACAGCTGTCAGCCTGTCTCCCATTCCAGAACATTCAAAAGTGCTTTTCACTCTCCACCCAACAAAAGAGACCAGCTTCGCAATCGACTCTTTTCTTCAGTTTGTAGCAGAAGATGGTGAACAGGGGTGGAGATTATTTACAGGCATATTTTCCCTTGTCTTTTTTGTAGGAGGATTGTTCAGTGACATCATCTTACCTAGTTAAATAATTTTAATGAATGGAAACGTTTTTCTGAAAGGATGTCAGTTGACAATATAAAGTACTGTTGTAATTGATTATTTTGAACATAATCACTACACCTTGGGAAGTCCCTAATACAGTTTATTCCCACAGGAAAAAAAATAATCAAAACAAAGATTTTTTTAAGTGCTTATAACCAGCTTTCCCTGTTTTATCCCAACCCCTCTAGTTTTATGAGATGACAAAACTTTAAGATCTATTCCTTCACCAAAGTTTTCTAGTGAAAAGAAGAAATTCCAAGTAGAACAAAATCCATGTGCAGAAACAAATAATTAAATAAATAGTAGTGTATTTGTGTGTGCATGTGTGTGTTCATGGAATGATACTGTAGACGGAGCTGGTATGAAAAATCCTGCAGATAAGACTACAAGAGGTAGGCAGTGTTCATTTGATGACACAGCTGGTATCCATGCAAGTGGGCTGGAGACTTAATCTTTAGAATGTTCTTCAAATGGAATATGCCACAAATTAGAGGTCAATGAAATCTGTGTAGCTGGTTGTAAGCAAGATTTTCTTTAAATAAAATAAATTGTAATGGAATATATCAGTTTGTCACAAAAAGATAGTTGGTTTTTGACACCTTTGTTTCATGACAGATGATGATGATGATAGATAAATGATAGGTAGATAGATCGATCCATGCAGATAATAACATGATTATGTGTGTTTATATTGCCTAGTAGCATCAAGTATATTCCCTACTGTTCTAATGAACAAGAGTTTGGGAGCCACCTTATAGAAAGTTGGAAAAAAAATGTTTACCAGTAGTTTATTACACTCAGCTTCTCATTTACATTCATTAAATTAGAAATCAGTGTGTGGGAGAATCACATGCAATTAGATAGCAAAAGAACAATAGCAATCATGTATCTACCATGCCCAATTTTAAATTAATGAGGTAGAAGCTAAGCCTGAGATGCAAATGTCTGCCCAAGGTCACACAGGTGACAAGAGTGCTGTGATCCAACCTCAGGGCATGTCCCCAGTTTTCTGGTTGCTGCTATTCTACCAGTTACCTCCATCTTCAAATCTTCAAAACTAACTAAAAAGCTGCCAGGGTTGGGGGGAAACATCCCGTTTGCTATCTATAACATGCAAAAATGTATTTTTTTTAAAATAATGGCAAAGAGTATATACATATACTTCATACAATGGGTGTTCATTTTAATTCTAGAAATTGCATGTTCCCGTGACTACCTTTACCATAACCTGACCATTTTTATCCTACCTCGTTAGTCGATGTTCTGGGCACTGTTGTCACTATGAGTCCTGTATCCAAAGGTGCCACTCCTGTGCACAAAGCTGAGCTAGTGTGGTTGAAGCAATGATTTAAGTGATGATACCAGACTGGTATGATTGTAGCAAGTGTAATGAATTATCTTTTTTTCCTATGGGCAACAACTTGACCCTAGCAACTAACACAATCCATCACCTGCTGACAAGAGACCAAGAGCAAAAGGAGAAGTGATTGGAAAGGATATCATCAGCTCAGGAGTTTTGTGCTTAGTAAAATATGGAAGAATTAAAGTAGACTCTCAAAATAAGTAGTATTTCTGCAAACCAAGGTCTGATTCTATACAATAAAAAAGAGATTATAATAGGACCTATTTTATAGCAACTAAAAGTGACCTATAACTAGGAGAAAAATGTATTTTCAAGGATTTTTTTTTACAGTAAATAATTCATTGCTTAAGATTCAGAAATATCTCCTTATACTGTAATAATTTTCTTAAAGATAAGACAAAGAGTAAAAATATGTATGTGGTATTTAAGATTTGTAAATTTTGATGTAGTTATATTTTATTTTTATTTAATCCAAAAAAATTGAATGTAGAAAGTAGTTATTTTTGTATACACTCAAGACAATATTTCCTATTATAAATATATCTTTCTCTGTGTAATATGTTTGTGTTGCTCAGTGTAATTACAAAGACAGAAGAAAGTGGGTAGAGAAGAGAAAAGTAGAGTAAATCAGTTTGCAGAAAATACTTTTATTGTATTAAATTTTAACCAATGTATTACATTTTAAAGATGTTTCTAAAATTCAGAAAACTTCAGAGATTAACGGTAAAAATGCTGACCTCATCACAAAGATATTACCAACTATTATTCTATATATTTACTTCAGAGTTTTTGAAGATTCATTGCTTTTGCCACTTGCTGTATTGTTATGGAATGTGTTTTTATTTAATATTTACAATGTAATATCTTGCACTTGTTCTGGAACTTTCTTTTTTGCCTTATCTTGTTTATATAATCTAATATATGCAGGGAGTTCAATCATTTGCGCAGCTTAATAGAACTCCATCATAAGAGTATGCAAAGAGTAAATTAGTTTTGTCACCCCTTCATACTGATTTAGGTTGTTCTTAATTTGTCAGAACAGCAAATAAAGCCTGTGTGCTTCTGTCTCCACTTGCACTGAGGTAAGAGATCCTCCATGGTAAATGCTCAGGCTGCTACCCACTCTCAGAGCACGTAGTCCATTATGTTAAGTAGATACGTCCAGACCGTTGGTGGGCAAAAGGGATTCCATTCAGGCTAAACTCTCACCATACTTGCACAGATATTTCTGTTCTCTCGCATCCATGCCATACTTGTTGGTCTTTAATATTTTGCCATTATAATAGGGTAAACAAATACTATCTCATTTAACTCACAGTTCAACAATCACTAGTGAGAGCATCTCTTTGCAAATTTAATCATAGTTTTAGTTTTCTATGAATATCTTGTTGGAATACTTTGCCTAACTTTCTATTACTTTGGTCCTTATTCTATGGCTTTATAAGGATTTTTTTTTAAATACTCTAGGGGTGCCTGGGTGCCTCAGTCGGTTAAATGTCTGACTCTTGGTTTCAGCTCAAGTCATGATCTCAGAGTCCTGAGATCGAGCCTCAAATAGTGCTCCATGCTCAGCTCATAGTTGGCTTGAGATTCTTTCCTTCACCCTCCGCCCCTCCCCCGCCTCACGCTTGTGTGCATGCACACTCTCTCTCTCAAATGAAGTAAGTACATAAATAAATAGTATCTTTAAGAAAATACTCTAGATAACATCAGTCAGGTATGTCAGGTTAAATATCATATTTTTTAAGCTTTTATAATGGTTTTCTTGTATATTACGTAGCTCTAATTTTTGGATAATTTTCCTTATGTATGATGTATGGGTTTAGAAAATATCTTTTTTTTATGTTATGACACAAAGGATGATTATAAGTAGTTTCTTTTTTTTATTATTATGTTATGTTAAGAAAATATCTTACTCCAATTTGGTATGTTCCTTTTTACTCTTTGATAAATAAGGAATGTTATAATTGACTAGGTGATTAATAAGTTGAAAATGTTTCTTTTATTTTTCTTGTGTGTCTAAGAACATTTTGTTGTTCAACTTTTATAATTAGTTTTGTATTTTGGAATAATGTGGAGATGTTACAGATAACACAGAGAGTTTCTGTAATTCTTCCACCTAGTTTCCCCTAAGGTTAATAGGTGGGGGCATATTTCAAACTAAGAAAACAGCCTGGGTATATTACTATGATCTAAAATATAGACTTTATTCAAATCGGACTCATTTTCCCACTAATATCCCTTTTCGGTTCCACATTCCAATCCAGAATCCCACGCCATACTCAAGTCACCATGACTCCTTACTCTCCGTGACAGTTTCTCAATCTGACTTTTCATCCCCTTGACAGTTTTGAGAATTTCTTGTAGGTCGTGCCTCAATTTGGGTTTGTCTGATTTTTTTTTTCTCATTGTTAGACTATGGTTATGGATTATGGGAAAGGAAATGACAAAGTGAAGTGCCTGATATCAGAAGATCTATGCTAACACTGACTTATTCCAGATGATGTTAAGTTGGTCACTTGGTTAAGGTGGTGTCTGCCGGGTTTCTCCACTGAGAAATCATTATTCTATGATTTCCATACTCTATTTTTTGGAAGCAAGTCTACTAAGCCCAGCCTAAATGCAGTGGGTGGGAAGAGAGGATTCAGCCCATCTCCTGGAGTGGGGGACAGTACTTACATGTATGTTGTGAAATGCTTCTCTACAAAAGATTTGTTCCTTCTGCCCCATTTATTTCTATATTCAATAATTTATTTATATCACTATAGACTCATGGTTATTTCTTTGGGTTATAATTCTACACTGTTTCTGTGTATTTTGTTGCTCAGATTGGTTTAGCTTTGACCATTAAGAATGCCTTCAGGTATGGTCCTACATCTTTTTGACATGTGGACCTCCTGTTTTTACGCATGTTCTTATTTTTGACACTATTAGATGTTCCAAGCTCATTTTATATTTCCCCTGTCCTGACCCTAGAATCAGCCATTTCTCTGTGACACAGTAGTCCCTCTTATAGGAGAATGATATTTGAAAATTGAGTTCTGGGGGCCAGGTAATTGTCACTACCAAGATGTCACTGTCTAGACCCTCTCTTGGGTCTATTAATTTGGTCCTTATTTTATGGCTTTATAATTTTAATCTGTTAATTATATTAATTAATTATATTAATTAATTAATTATAATTAATTAATTAATTAATTATATTAATAAAGTTATTAGTTTTTTTTAGTTTTTGATCTCTCAAATAAATCTTAAAAAACTCTATGTAATTGATTTATTTTAAATGTATATATTTTGAGACTATGATCTAGGGACATCTGGTTTGATGGATTTATAGATGCTGATGGACTACATCTGAATTATTAAGTAATGTGTTTAATAGAACCACTAATGCTATTTACCTTAAATAATATTTTCTCAGATACAGTATTTTCTTTGGTATATATTTTATCAGCTATCATATTGCTATAACATTTCTCTTTTGATTTATTTTTATTTTGTATGTTACATTTTCCTAAGGCTTATGATCTTTCTGAGCTAGATTTGTATTAGGTTTTATTTATAAAAAATTATCATTGCTCCTCTTTCATTTGCACTGTCTGACCATGTCTGTGATCAAATATATGTCTCAAAATTAGCAATTTTTGTCACTAGGATTTAATTTTGTAATCTTAATTCATGCTAATTACTTTGTTCTTACTAACTTTGCCTAATTCTCTGCTTCCTGTTAGAATAATATCCATGTGTTAGTACCTTAGGCTGCTCTAACAAAATACCACAGACTTAGTGTCTTAAGCAATACACATTTGTTTCTCACAGTTCTACAGGCTCGGAGTCCAAGATCTAGATGCCACTAACTCATTTCCTGGCTAGAGCCCTCTTCTGGTTTGTAGAAGGCCATTTTCTTTCCTTCCACGCCTGCACATGGAATGGTGTCTTTCTCCTCTCTTTCTCTCTCTCTGACTTTTCTTACATAAAGCCACTAATCCCATCATGAAAGTGCCACCTTCATGACCTCATCTAGCTCTAATTACCACCTACAGGCCCTACCTCCTAATCCTGGCACATCAAGGGTTAGGGCTTCAATGTGTGGATTTTGTGGGGGAGGTAATTCAGTCTGCAGCCATCTGTTTTCTTCATTTTGGTTTCCCTTTTTCTAGTTTAACATAAGCTATATTTCTATTAATTAGTCCTTCTCCTTAGATTATATATATGTATGTATATATATATATATGTATATATATTTAAATCCTTGTCTGAAATTAATTGATATGCCTATTTTCTCAGAGAAACATGAGCTTCCTAGAAAGTTTTCACAGAATTCTTCCCCCTCATCTCCCTTATTACTTTTGATTAATCTTGTGCTATATGTTTTTAAACTTCCAAATTTTTCATTATTGCTGGATATAGTTAATACATTCTTAGATGTACCAACTCGGTAACAACTGATTTGTTCACTACTGTTTCTTCCTCTACTCCTTTTTTTTGTTGTTAATTAAAATATGTTCTCTTCACTCTCTATTTCAGTATACTTACAGGAATATGAAATTTCTTATTATTTGCATAATTTACTCAACAGGGTAGTTTGGATGATGTGTTAGTTGGTTCTGGAATTCTAAATTAAGATTTCATTTTCGGGGGATGTTTTTTCCTCATCCTCCATGTATCCTCATGTTTTCTTCATTGCCACAGGTGGCCTCTGCATTTGACAAGTCTGTAATTACTCTTGTTCTTTTTGTGTAGTTATTTGGTTTTTACTTTCTGGTAGCATTTTTTTTAAATGAAACATTTAATTGAAATGCAACATACAAGGTTACAGCCCAATGATTTTCTCATAATGTACGTGTACATATTCATCTTCCTGATGAAGATACCAAAGATAATCAGATCACAAAATCCTGTTGTTTGGCCTTCAGATCAGTACCTGAAAGGGCACCCCTGTCCTGACTTCGAAAACTATAAATTAATTGTTCCTGTTTGTCACCTTAACATATAGGGAAACATGTCATTTTTGTCTGTTTGTTTTCTTTTCTTTTATGCCTGGTGTATTTCAATGCACATGTGTTTGTTCATGGCTGTATGGTATAGTCATTAATTTATTCTCCATAATGGTTTTCCATTTTAAGAATATACTGCAGCTTAATTATTCATTCTACTAGTATATTTGGTTATATATTACTCAGCTTCTCTTTGTGTTTAGAATAGAAAATAATTGACCATAATTGAAAAGTAATGTTATTCTGATGCAGAGAAAGGTAAATACATGATAGGCATCTATTCATCTTTTTCATCTATCAGAGAAGGCAAAGGTGTGTTGGTGTTAGCTTAGAATACTCTGTCAAATTTTGGTGTACCAGGCAAAGTGGATTTAAGGCTGATCAATCCTATCTATTATTTGGTGGTGGAAGGTGGACATAGAAATGGCCATATAGAGACATAGTCTCTATAAAACATAAATTTATAAATTTCCATTAAGAAACTTTATTATAAGCACCTAGTTACTGTGTTTCAGTAGAACCATAGTTTAGTATTTGTTGTTGTGTGGATGAATGAGGTGTAAATAGTTTGAGGTGAAATTTTTTATCTTCTTCATTTTTGTTATGTTTAATTTATACAGCCTTAGTAGTCCCTTATGTTTACTTTCTGTTGAAAAATATACAGAAGCAAATCAGACTAAATAAAATGTATGAGGGCCAAAACTTTAACAGTTTCTTATATAGATAGAGGATTTTCTTTGTTGAACTTGTAGGGCTAGTATCCAGGAAAGAAGGACCCACAAGAGGAAAACTGAATTTTATTCCTCTCAATCTCTTGATTGAGATTCCCTCTGCCTACTGTGGAAATGCATTGTTTTGTCATGGCTGGGCTTATGGTCACAAAGCTGAAAAAGAGAGAACTGGTGATTAATCAATTCACATAGAAAATACTCTAAATTTTCAAATTATTTATAAAAAAATTACTTTTGTGATCTGGACTTGAGATACTTTATTAACTGTCAACATCATGGGTCTGCAGCTGAGACTGCTATTTGCCTCAATCCAGGGCTCCACTAACATTTTCACAGGCATTTAATTAGATGCCTGTGGCTATATTTACTCCATTCAATGCAACTCTTTCAAAAGATGTCGTATCTATTATTTGGTGGTGGAAGGTGGACATGTTACTTTCAAAATAAGTGTATCTGGTCATAGTATTTGCAGAAAGCAATATACTAACAGATATCCTTAAGCTAGTTACAAAGATTTTATTTCTTTTCTCAAAATAATATTATAGTTTTTCTAATTTCATATTTGGTTTTAATTTCCTGAGTCAGCAATATGTTCAAATATTATTGAATGTTTTTTATGTATTTTAAAAATTATGGGGCAGTCCAGAAATTTCTGAAGGTGAAAGTAGAGAGTATCAGACCTAAGGAAAAAATAGCAACAAAAAAACAGTATTTGTAGACAAAAACACATGTAGAAAAAAGTCTGCAATCATGGGAGTGAGGTCAAGGAGTAGCGAGCTCAGAGAGTTGAAAGATGCTGAAAAGACATTTGAGACTTTTTTGGAGTGAGGAAATCAATTTACAGTACAGAAGTCTTTTAGCCTCTTCACCACTGAGGCTACACAGTAGCTTTTGCCTGGATGGTAAAGCAATGGTAGAGGGACTATAAATGCACAGGACTACAAAGACAGGTCAGTGCTCACACCCCAGGCAGAAAGCCTGTCATCCCAGCAAAGAAGAAATCAATATAACCTACTTCACATCCCAGTGACAAACACTGGGAGAAGGGTAAGTGAACATAACAGGGAGTTAAATGATGATTCTTAAATACAAAGTTGAGCAAATCACCATTCACCACCCAATTTTTGAGTAAAGTCAGCACCACGAGAGAAACACCAAACTCAACATGAAGAAAACTAATACCTGAAGAAACAGATTTGATAAAGGAAACAGAAGACTCTGGTGTGATTAAAATTTGTATCTTAAAAATAATCCATGCTACATATTAAAGAAATTTGAACAAAAACCAAAGGAAAAATTGCACCTTACACATTTAGCCCTTTGATATTAAAAAATAATAAAATTCAATGGATGAACAGAGCAGCCAAATAGATACAGGAAAAAAGACAATTAGTAATAGTGATTATTATTACTATTGAGTAGTTCACATAGAGCAAAGATGTAACATAACACAAAGCGTACATGATAGATAATACATCTACCTGAAGACATGCACTTCAGAGTAAAAATGCATATGATATATATACCCCTGTGTAGAACTAGTAATCAATGCATACCAGTACATAAACACCAAATAGGAATTTAAAATGACAATTCTATGTGATTTAGTCAGGCAAGTGACAGGTAGTACAACCTCATATGTTGTCTATTTCTAAGAGAATGTGAGCTCTGATTATATCCAGAAACAGTTAAATATTCTTAATTATATATGTTAATATTTAAGGGAAAACACTAGTCAAACTGAAAAAAATGCATTATTTCTGAAATAACAGGGGGAAGAGGGATGCTAATTATCAATAAACTCAAAACAGCACAAACAAAAAGTGAAATGGATGTCAAATGAAATATAAAACATCAGGAAAGATATGCTAACTCTAGTATGTGGATACATTAATTCCCCTTTTAAAAGATAAGCATTGATTTTGATAAAAAATAAAATTCTATTTTCCATATGTCTGGATGTACTGTAAATCACTCAAAAAGGTGGTAAGTAGGAGAATGAAAAAGACATACAAAAGCAAAGACCAACAATAGGAGTAAATAGACCTAAATGTAGAGAAAGTATAACTCAAGATTAAAAACATCAAAAGGAATGGATAAATATATTTCGTATTGATAAAAATTTTTATTCCTGAAAGGTGACATAATAATCAGAATCTTTAATTCCTTCAATCTCAGAGCTTTCAATCACAGATAGAAAAAATAAAACTAGAGAAAAATTGAGAAATTGAGAAATCGTTAGTGAGAAGAAGGAGCTCTAATATATCTCTTCAAGAAAAGACAAATTAGATTAAAAATAAGTACAGGCTTGCATATACATTATGGATGAAGTTTTGATGTTATTACTTCGATACTTTTACTTGGTGTTATTTAGTATTTGCTGTTAATAATCTTGTCAACATTACAGATCAAGTTTTAGAGAAAAGTACAGTCAAAGAAAACAATGCACTTTGAAATAAAAACTAATTGTTGGCACAAAAAGGAAAATAAAACAAATTGTTTATGAAAAAATAAAAAAATAGAAGTGGGAAAATAAGCAGAGTTACAAAAAGCATTTTTGAAAAATGTAATGAAATATGTACAACATTATGCCAACAAATTTGAGAATCTGAGTAAAATGAATCATTAGGCAATGACCCCAAATGAAGCAATCAATTTAACTGGAGCCATAATTATAGACAAATGCTGATATTAGCCAAAGATATTCTCCCTGGAAAAGTGTGTTATGCTCAGTTTTCCAAGCTAAGTTTGGGGAAAAAAAAAATAGATCAGTTCCTGGCTAAAACTTGTCACACAACAAAGAAGACAAAACAAAAAGAAATTTCTTAACTCTGACTTCAACTATGACCCCAACCTGAAAAGCAGAGATACTTTGTAAGCAGAGAAATCTGAAGCAATTTCATTTTAGATAGCTGCAAAAATTCTTGATCATTTATGATGGAGAGATGGAGGAATATTTACCCCCAACTCTTGTGGTATGCCCTATTGCATACACTGAAGCGAATGAATGATAACTAATGTGAGAAGTGAGCAAGGGGCATTTCCAGATGATAGGCAAGTAGGGGGGATGCTTAGTAGTTGTGCAATTAAAGCCAAATGCCCTAGTTGAGGATCAATGGGAGGGCACATGGGGAGATGGGCTCCTTCCCTGGCAGACACCAGGAACTGGGATCCTGGCCAACATCGGTATACTTCTACTGTGGATGAAGAAGAACCAGAAAAACTCATCTCACTGATCTAGGCACATGGCAAGAAGGAAGCTGTTGCCTGGAGTCATAGCTGAAGAGAGTGTCTCACAGGAAAGAATCACAAGCCAGCACCACATATCTGCCCTAAGCAGGGGGTACAGACAAACCAGACTGAGATCAAAGCAGGTGGGAACTGATAACAGAAGTCTGTGGCTTATTCAAGTTTTTGTTTGAATCTGTTTTGAGGGTCCAGACGATACAAATGCAAACAAGCACAAGGAGGCCTGAAAACCCAGGGCCTGAGTGGGGTTTCTAAGGAGAACAAGTGCTGAAAGATTACAGAAAAATAGGAAGATCAACACAAGGACTGAATTACATACATTGAGGCACATACCAAGAGTCCTTAGAGTTAGGAAATGGGAAAAAAAACCAGAACAACTTTATGGGTGTCTTAATCAAGTGTGCCTAAAACATCTCAAGGAAAGCATGAAACTCTGAAAAAATAAATAAAACATGTAATCCTGGAAATTAAAATTATGCAGTCATTTATTTTAAAAACTGTTCTAGACATTATACAGAAGCATGGCTTTTTCAGTACCTGGGGCTACTATGCAATTTTAAGTCCTTGAAAATCGAGCACTATCAACTACACATTGTTTTTATTTGTTGCTTGTTTTCCTTTGTTTTGGTGAATATCGCCATATTACAGTCCCATGAAAACCATATGAAGACCATATGAGGGCATGTAGGGAATACGAAAATCTGCAGATTTCCATTTCTCATTTGCAAAATTCCTTAGAGTGTATTGGCAGTATGCATTGCTCAATGACATTTAAGTTTCAGAAATGTCACATATCTTTATTTTTCAAAGTCAAAGCAAATGTGGCTTTGAGTGAGAAGTCCAGTTTTCCTCCTTTTTCTGAGGCATGGAGATACTGTCCATGAAGGCCAGGCCGGGAGCCCCCTGCACCCCCTTGCCCCAGAGTCCGACAGACTTAAATATGTCTCATGTCTTTGATGCTGCTTAGCAACTTTTCATTGATGTTGAATGATGTCAATTCCTAGTGTGTGCTTTGTGCTGTTGGGGCAAGGTAGGATTCTCTTGCTCAGTCTTGGGGTTGAAAGTGGGTGGGATGAGAAGAGCCAGGGTGGACAATATAATCCCATCTTCCCCAGGCCCTATTCCTGCACCATCAGCTGGGCCCAGTTCTCTGTCCCTGGATAACAGCATCATCGTCATTGGTCAGCTCTCCCAAAGCCTCATCCTTGTGCTCTGTCTTTGCTTCTCCTGCCTTTTATTTCACAAGATTAATGGTTTGTGGAGAACTTCTTTTCAGTTCAAATTCATGGACCCCTCAAGACCTTGGATTTAGGAAAAGGTCATGCTTTAGAAATACAATAGCTAGTTGTCCATCTCTGAAAGATGAATGGCACCCTTTTTCCAAAAGGAATAAAGCTATCTATTTGATTAGTCATACTTGCTACATCAAATTTTCAACTGCTCCTCTTAAAAAAAAAGAAAAGAAAAAAGATCTCTACAATGAAAATGAAAATCTTATGCACTAGAAGATAAATATTTCCAAATTTATTATTTTCCTAGCTGGTTAAAATAGTTGATGAATGCTTTTGTTTTTTAAATGCACACATATATACACCATGAACTTCATGGCAGTCTAAAGTTGATATGTTCAGCAATAAAAGTACAGGGTACAAAGTATTGAATAATGCAATATGCTAGAATTACTTCCATTTTCCGAATGATAAATCCAATTTAATTAAGTCTGACTTTGAATTCTGTGGACTTCAAATGAGTTTTTAAAAATATCTTCCAATTGCTCTCCAACCCTTACTTAGCATACCATATTTTGAATGCTTTGTTCGTAAAGAATATCAAGTTTATTTTCCAAAGCACTTTTTAGAAAAGAAGAAACATTTTTCTCACTATATCACTCTAAGCAATGATCATTTTTCAAGCTAATAAAGTCTTAGTATTTTCCAAATACTGCTTAAGGAAACACCAAAGGAAAGAGCAGTAAATACCTGTCCATGTGTAGAACATTATTGAATGCAAATTAGCATTCACTAGATATTCATAAAGATACCAGTTATACATGAATATACACCAACTAGCTTAAAAACCCATTATTCAAAGGAGGACTTGTCACATCAGACTGAATTGTAATTTCAAGGAATGCCAGACAGTTACTAATAGATTGTGTTGTTGAGAATGATATGTTTTCAGAATTACTTGTAGCGAACAAAAAAGTAGGTTACAGAGAGTCATTGCATGACCTTAAAATCTAACAACCTCTTCTAGAATCATTTTTATTAGGTCAAGATGAAATCACTGCTCATCAAGACCGTATTCTCCACTGAAATTTAGGGGCAGGGTCATTAACAAAGTTAATGAAAACACTCACAGAGACTCCGGATGTTCTCATTGTGGAATAATTCAGATTGAATGATGCATCATGAGACTTGTTAATTATAGAAAAACCTAAAAATATATAACTATCAAAGTACCATTTAATCATGACTCTAAAATTTAAATGTCTAAAATATCAGAATATTTCATTTTATAAAGGAACACAAGAGCACAACACAAAGCATATTGGGTTAGGAACCGTAGACCTGAATTTTCATCTTCCTCTGCTGTTCAACAGGATAATAGATTTAATTTGATCATGATGATAACAAAGGTACCATATGTTCAACATATACCATGTGCCAACAATCTTTTAATGTAATAAGTTAGGCACTTTATAGCCATATTTTACTACATTCTATCAACAACACCATATGACAATATCATTCCCATTGTATAGAAGAAGAGACAAGCTGAGAAAGATTCAAATTTACCCTAAGGTTATCCAGCTCTTGAGGAAGGAAGCTCATCACCCCTCAGGGTTTATCTGAGCTTCCTGTCCTCAGCAAACTGAGATGACAATGCATCTCTCAAAAATTGTTAGGAGAATATATCTGATAGCACCTTGGAACACATGCAAGACACATCAAATTATAGATTTCATATGATAGATACTATATTCTTAAAATCATAAAGTTCAAAATGAATCAGAAAATAAAGCTTAATCACTGTATTAATTAGACAAAGCATGGAAGGGAGCTTCAGATAGTAAAAAAGTGCTGATCTTTGGACCCCTCCCCAACAGGGCTCACACTTCTTCTCCCATGTGGGCTGAAGAGCTGAGTCCTGGGGCAGGGAATGGAACTCCATCAAGGGACCAGCAAGAATTGAGAAACAAGGTTGACCTGTGAGATATCAAACAACAAGCAACCTGTATGGATTAAAGCAGAAAGATAGTCATAAAACGGGACAGACTAACTCTCAGTTTAGCAACACGGGAATGAAAATTGACAGATGATCTTAATAAATGTAAAGAAAGACATATCCATCAGAAGAGCTTGGTCAGCCCAGAAGGCACAGTAAGTGGGGGGTCGTGGAGACCAAAGTGGTCCTTGGGATTCATGTTCTGGTCGGGACGAGGAAATACCAAATGGGGGCCCCTCAGCATGGCAGGCCTGTCTCGGTTTGATGCGTGATGCAACAATATTGGGTAAAACTCATATTTGTTTTGATTTCAAGTCTACTATGGTATCACAGTTCCAAATAGTGATGGACACCTTGGGCTTGGGCTTGCATTCAGATACCCTGGAAGGAATTCTGGTTCAAATCCCCACTAGCCGCCTCGCCTTTCTTTACTCAAGTGTTCAAATCACAAATATCTGTTTCTTATTTGCAAACCAAGGATAGTGATAGCTTTTCCATAAGGCTGTTTTTAGTATTTAATGAGAGAATTTATTCAAGGTTCAGCTAACTCCAGGATATACAGAAAAAATAATTTCATAAGAGGATGTCCCTTTCTCACACCAAAAAATCATACCAAGCAACTCTTCGAAGATTAATTAGGCTTCTTGTGTGCATCTGTCTACCTTCAGACAGAGACTGTGATAGCATACAAACACCATTTATATTTCTTCCTGAAAATTTCTAAACAGCAGGAAAATCCAGTAGTTTGAGTTTACAAACCAGCTGAAGGAGCTTTAAAATTGATTACAGTGAAATTCCCAAAGTGAATACAATGATCAATTCCTTGTATGCTCTCTTGTGACCTCTACAAATGATGCTGTATTTCAAAGTTTAAGGGATGACGAAGGTACCTGAAGATATTTCTGATGTGCCACACAAATTCCTCAATAAATGTAATAGCTATAGTTATAAGTACAACAAAATGGGTCTCCACAACTCTACCCCAACCTCTAACCTGATATGCGAGTGGAAATGGCTGTGCTCATGGCAGGTAAGACTCTGCCTCTAGAGGGACCATATCTGTGGCTAGGTATAAGCCCACATTGGTCCATCCTCGGCATCCTGATTGCCGAGAAGCCACTCCCACAGTTCTTGTTCTAGAAGGGCTGTTCTCTTCCTTCTGTGACCTGTCTTAACCAAGGCACTCTTGATACATCTGTAGAAGGACAGAGAAATTGGCTGTAATTTAGAAAGATCTGTTCTATGACATGGTTGAAAACCCTGACCTGAAGGGATAAAGCTACCTTGATTATTGTCATAGATAGCAATATCAGTACCATGATATAATTTAGCACTTTTAAAGCTGAAGAAGAATCTGTCTTTCCTAGGTCTTTTTTATTAGCCGAGATTGCTTTTTTTTTTTTTTTCTTTTGTTAAGGAATGGCTTTGCTCAATTCCTTCAGAAGAAAAACTAGCTGCCTCTAAGATGTGCTTGAAAAGAAAGTGGGTCTTTTGTCTCTACCATGACTATTCCAAAAGACCCACGATTTGGGGTCTCTGCTAGTGCACCACATTGAAAAACAGGGTACCTTTTGAAATATGTTTAACATTTGTGGGTTCATTTCCTTGTTTTAAAATGAGAGGTTAGAAGATAAGAGTTATGGTTACTTCAGCAAAACATCCTAGAAATTTCTGACTTATCACAAATGAAATATGGTGGCACCCTCAAAAATTACTGTCAAGTGTAAGACCGCAGACCCCTAATCTATCTGGCCTATCCATTAAAGTATCACCATTATTTAGGAGTAATCATTAAAATCAGTGAGGGAAGCCGGGGTTTTTACATTGAAGTTGCCCTTCTTCTTCATCATAAATAAAGCATGTTTAGGAAATATCATTTTATGACAATGCTCCACAAATGGGAAGGATAGTTGTGTTTGGCACAGGTCTTTTAATTAGAAATGTAACCTTCATTTTTCCTATAATATATACTTTAATACCAGCAACTTGGAATATTTTCACCGGGCAGAATATTGTAAAAACTCTGTGTTTCTACAAAACTTCATTCCAAAAATTATTAATGTACTTAGAAAAAGAGATTATTTAGATCTAATGATTAATTTTGATTTTCTGACCACAGTTTCACTCATTAATTAATATCAATAATTGAGATTAGATGAAGAAAACAAATTGATAATTCCCCAAGAGGATTTTGTTTTTGTCACATTACTAGGTTTCTGTCAAATATTGATTTTTCTCCAAGTAATTGTTGGCAGTGTGTATGGGATACCAAATTCCACCGGAAATAGTTTGGAATGATTTGAGAGTTCTAAGTCAGAATGTTCTTTCTCTTTTGAATTTTCTATGGCTAGTACATGATCTAAGAGGAAAGTTTTCTTCTCTGTCTTTGGGCTTCGAGTTGAAAGGTCATGTTAGGAGTAATAACCCCTCAAATAAGTAAGTACATAAGCAAGCGAGCAAGTAAATAAGCAGGTAAGTAGATAAATTTGCTATATATATCAGGGCTTTTTGTTTGTTTGTGCATTGGATTTCATCGAACATACCCCTATTTATATACTAGTTTCCAGTTTCCAGTTTGAAGCTATAACAACTAAAACTGCTATGAATATCCTTCTACAAGTTTTCAGTGGACATAAAGCCTGATTTTTTTCATAGCTATATATCCAGAAGTTGACTTTCAAGGTCATAGGGTGTCCATATACTTAGCTATAGTGGGTAGTGAACAACATTTTCCGGTTTAACTTTTCAGCAATGGAACACATTTCCAATAGTTCTACCTTAATACCAGCACTCGGTATGGTCATTTTGTGTGTGTGTGTGTGTGTGTGTGTGTTTAAAGTAAACTCTACCCCCAGTGTAGGGCTTGAATTCATGACCCCAGATCAAGAGTTGAGTGCTCTACTGACTGAGCCAGCCAGGCACCCCGGTCAGTGTTTTAATTTTAGTTATTTTATTTGGTGGATCATGGTATTTAAAAGTGTTTACCTTGCATTTCTCTGAAAACTAATGATGGTGAGCATCTTTGCATTTATTCATTCAACATTTTGATATTCTCCTTATGAAATGCCTATTCAAGAGTTTTAGAGTTTTTCCTCTTCTTTTTTGAATTTGATTTGTCTCTTTTAAATTATTTGTAGGGGTCCTTTCTAGAGTCTACATGCATCCTTTTATCAAGTATGCAGATATGGAGTATGAATATCTTCTTTCAGTCTATGGTTTGTATTATCTTTCCTTTCTTAGAAGTATTTTGCTGAATAAAGTCTTATTTTTAATCCAGGGCAATTTATAATTTAAAAAAAGTGTTAGTTTTCTTTTATATCCTCTTCCAAAATCATTACTTCTCTCAATTTCATGAGAAAATTTTCTTATGTTTTCTTTTAGAAGCTTGGTTGCTTAAGGGTGGGGATTTCTCACAAATTAACTATTTTACATGCTTAAGTTAAGGTTTATGATCTGTTTTTCTTCCATCTGGATATCCAACTGCCCTAGCATCAATTTTTGAAGACAGTATCTTTCTCCCTACTGAAATGCAGTGAAGTCTTCATCTTAAATCAAATAACCAAACAAGTATAAGTCTATCTCTGGATTCTTTATTCCAATGCATTCACCTCTTTGTCTATTTTTTTCATCGACATAATACTTTCTTGATTACTTAAGCTTTATAGTAGGTGTTGACATATGGGAGATCGAGCCTTTATGTTTTGTTCTTCAAATTTGCCCCTCCTACTATAGATCATTTTTGTTTTCATATATATTTAAGAATCAGCTCATCAATTTACACACACACCCCCCACACACGTCCCTGCTGGAATTGTCTAGGTAGAAATTGCAACAAATCAATAGATCAATTTGAGGAGATGCTAAGTTGTAATACTGTGTTTTCATCCTATGAACATAATACATTTCTCTATTTAGGTCTTCTTTAATTCTTTAAATGGTGTGTAGTTTTCAGTGTAGAGGGACTATAAATTATAAATTAGATTTATCCCCAAGTAGCTGCATTTTTGATACTATTATAAGTGACATTTTAAAATACATTATTTTTATCATAGGAGTACAATTTATATTAGTATGTTGACTCTGGATGCAGCAAACTTGTAAAATCACTTACTATGCATACTAATTTGTAGTTTTGTACATTATTTTGTACTTTTCCATATGCACAAACAACATCATCTAGTGAAAAATATCTGCTTTATTTAAACTTCTCCAGTTTTGTAGCTTGTACCTGCCATATTGAGTTGGATGGAACATCTCGAAACAACAATAAATATAAGCAAGGATAGTGGATATTTTGTCTTGTTCCCAGATTCAGGAGAAAAAGTTTTACTATTCTGTTATCTGGTAAAATACTAGCCCCAGAAGGTTTTTTTTCTCTATTCATAGGTTTCACAAAAATCTTCGTAGAAAATGGTAAAATTGAAGAAAATGGTGTTATATATCAGTATAATAATAAAACACATTTTGTGATATAGAATCTATAATCATCTATATAACATACAAATGCAAAGAACTGTATTAAAATGACATTATTTATAAAGTATCACAACTGTGAAAATTCCATAAAGACAAGGAAACAGATTTCATTAAACTTCATTTTCTTTAAAGTAATATAGCTGTCTTATTCAAAATTGCATCTGGGGTCTTGTAAATGGCTTTTCTTTCATTACACTCATTCTTTTTCTTTTTCTTTTTTTTTTTGGTTATTGAAGTGTATTTAACAAAGAGTGTTGTATTAGTTACAGGTGAACAATATAATGCTTCAACAATTCTATACATTACTCAGTGGTCATCACAGTAAGTGTATCCTTAACTCCCTTTATCTGTTTCACTCATCCCCTCACCCACCTCCCCTTTGGCAAACATCAGCTTGTTCCCTGTATTTAAGAGTCTGGATTTTTGTTTCTTTGTTTGTGTCCTTTTGCTTGGTTGTTTGTTCATTTGTCTTGTTTTAAATTCCGTATTTGAGTGAATTCATATGGTATTTGCATTTCTCTGTCTTATTTCACTTAACATTATACTCTCTAGATCCATCCATGTTGTAAAATGTAAGATCTCATTCATTTTTATGGTTGAGTAATATTTCATTGTGTATATAAATATACCACATCTTTATCCATTCATCTATCCATGATCATGGGTTGCTTCCATATCTTGACTATTGTAAATAATGGTGCAATAAACATAAAGGTGCATATATCTTTTCAAATTAGTGTTTTTTTTTGTTATTGTTGTTGTTTGTTTTGTTTTCATTGGGTAATTCCACTCAGGAGTGGAATTACTGGATCATATGGTAATTCTATTTTTAATTGTTTTCCACAATGGTTGTACCAATTAATTCCCACCAATGGTGCATAAGAGTTCATTTTTCTCCACATCTTGAACAACATTTGTTATTTCTTGTCTTTTTAATTCTAGCC
The DNA here is from genome assembly GCF_003265705.2 of Callorhinus ursinus. Taxonomy (NCBI): domain Eukaryota; kingdom Metazoa; phylum Chordata; class Mammalia; order Carnivora; family Otariidae; genus Callorhinus; species Callorhinus ursinus. The sequence goes on along the minus strand of NW_027397122.1, from coordinate 2,748,547 downwards.
ATTCTGACAGGTGTATGGTGATGCCTCACTGTGTTTTTGATTTGCATTTCCCTGATGATCAGTGATATTGATCTTTTCATGTGTCTATTGACTAGCTCTAGAGGGTTTTGTGTAAATAGTTTTTTATCATACTTAGGGAATTTTCTTCTATTCATAGTTTGCTGAGAATTTTTTTATTGCTAATTTTCAAAATTTTATCAAATGATTTTTTTTCTACATCTATTGACTTGAACATATGTTTCTCCCCTCTATTTGCTTAAACTGGTGAATCACATTAATTTTTGGTGTGTTATACTAAAGTTGCTTTCCTGGGGTACAGCTTTACATGATAATATTTTACTTTTCATATAGTTTTTGATTCAATAGGCTATCTTTGCAACCATTCTTTTTGCATCCAAGTTTAGAAGGATCTTGACCTGGAATGTTCCTTTATTGTGATGTCTTTTTCAGGTTTTAGAATTCATTTGGCATCATTAATGAGTTGAGGAGAAGTTTCTCTCATTTTTATTCTCTGGAAGAATTTGCATAAGATTGTTATTGTTTCTTTCTTAAACATTTGGAAGAAGTCATCAAAGGAACTATCAGACGTGAACTTTTCTGATGAGAATGTTTTCCATCACTGATTCACTATCTTTAAACATGGCTCAGCTTTTTAAATTCATCATATGCTAATTTGGGAGTGTTTTGTTTTTCAAGGAATTTGTCAGTTTCGTATAAAATTGGCATAGAATTGTTCATAGTATCGTTTGTTTATGGTGTTTAATATTTGGAGTGATGTTAAGTAGCGTTTCATCGTTTCCTCAGTTGTTCAGCATTTCTCAATTTGATTCACCTTGTCAAAGAATCCAACTGTCTTTTTGTTACTTTCCATTACTGTGTCTCTTTCCTACTTTTTATGTCTCTTTAAAAAATATATTGCTATTAGGGGTTCCTGCTTGGCTCTGTTGGTTAAGTGATCAGCTCTTGATCTCAGCTCAGGTATTGATCTCAGGGTTGTGAGTTTAAGCCCCGTGTTGCACTCCACACCAGGCATGGAACCTACTTAACAACAACAAAAAATCTTGCTATTAGATTCTTATTTTTATTTCTTTGCTTCTTTGTTTATGTAATTTCCATGTTCTTACTGTTCTTTTATTAGCTCCTTTAAAAAAATCATTATTAAGTTTTTTATTTTAATTCCAGTATAGTTAACATACAATGTGACATTAATTTCAGGTGTACTATATTGTGACTCAACAATTCCATATAATACCCAGTGCTCATCAGAAGTGCCCTCCTTGGGGCATCTGGATGGCTAAGTCAGTTAAGTGTCCAACTCTTGATTTCATCTCAGGTCATGATCTCACGGTCTTGGAATCTGGCACTGTGTCTGGTTCCACACTCAGCAGGGAGTCTCCTTGAGATACTCTCTCCCTCTCTCTGTGTCCCCCAACTCTCTCTCTCTCTCTCTCTTTAAAAATAAATAAATATTTTTTTCTTTGTTTTATTTATTCATTTTTAAATTTAAATTCAATTAATTAACACATAATGTATTATTGGTTTCAGGGGTAGAGATCAGTGATTAATCAGTCTTATACAATACTCAGTGCTCATTACATCATGTGCCCTCCTTAATGTCTATCACCCAGTTACCCCATACCCCCACCTTCCTCCACTCCAGCAACCTTCAGTTTGTTTCCTACGTTTAGGAGTCCTTTATGGTTTGTCTCCCTCTCTGGTTTCATCTTGTTTTATTTTTCCCTCTCTTCCACTATGATCCTCTGTTTTGTTTCTTAAATTTCACATATCCGTGAAATCATATGATAATTGTCTTTCTCTGATTAACTTATTTCACTTAGCATAATACCCTCTAGTTCCATCCAAGTCATTGCAAATGGCAAGATTTCATTTTTGATGGCTGTGTGTTACCCCATTGTGTGTAACTCTATATACCAAATCTTCTTACCCATTCATCTGCTGATGGACATCTGGGCTCTTTCCATAGTTGGGCTATTGTGAACATTACTGCTATAAACATTTGGGGTGCAGGTGTCCTTTGGATCACTACATTTGTATCTTTGGGGTAAATGCCCAGTAGTGCAATTGCTGGGTCATAGGGTAGCTCTATTTTCAACTTTATAAGGAACCTCCATACTATCTAAAATAAGTAAATAAATCTTTAAAAAGAAAAGTTCCTTCCTTAATCCCCATCATCTATTTAACCCATCCCACACCCACCTCCCCTCTGATAACCATCAGTTTATTCTCTGTAGTTAAGAGTCTCTTTCTTGGTTTGTCTCTCTGTTTCTCTCTCTCTCTCTCTTTTTTTTTCCTTTTACCAATACATGTCCTTAAAATAATTTAGCTTCTAAGCACTGCTTCAAACATTTCACAAACGTTGATATGTTTTATTGTCAATAGTATTCATCTCAAATATTACCTAATATCTATTATGACTTCCTAACTAACTCAAGATTATTGAAAAGTGCATAGATTAGCATAGATTATTTTGCACACATTTGGAAAATTTTAGTTTGGTTTTTGGTAGTGATTTCTATTTTCATTCCACAGAGGTCAAATATGCACAGATTGACTTTAAAGCTTTTAAATTAGCTGAGGCTTGCTTTCTTGCCCAGAATATGATATATATTGTCAAAGGTTCAATGTGCATTCACTAAAAATGTATATTCTACTTTTTTGAGATGTAAAATTTTATATTTATCAGTTAAATAAAGTTGTTGAATTCCTTTCAAATCTATTTCCCTTCTAAATTTTTCTGCTAACTTAATCAATTTTCAAGGTTGTAAATGTGCCTATTTCTCCTTCAGTTCTATAATCTCTAGATTATGGAACTTTTGATTTTGTTATATTAATTACATTGTTATATTATTATTTTATTTTTAATGTAAAGTTATATTATTTTTTAGTTATATTAATGGGGCATCTATTTGGCTCAGTCAGTTAAGCATCTGCCTTCAGCTCAGCAAATGATCTCAGGGTCCTGGGATTGAGCCCCACATCAGGCTGCCTGCTCAGTGAGGAGTCTGCTTCTTCCTCTGCCTCTCCCCCTACTCGTGCTCTCTCCCTCCCTCCCTCTCTCTCTCAAATAAATAAATAAAATCTTTAAAAAAATAAAGTTATATTATTGTATAACACATTTAGAATTGTCATATGTAATTTATAATTCTCATATGTTTCTAAACTGATAGTTTAATCATTATAAAATGTTTCTCTTCTATTCTAAAAATGATTTTTTTCTTTAAAAGTCTACTTTCGATGGTGTTTATAGCATATTCCCATTCTTTTATTTTGGATATATCTAACTCCATATATTTTGAGTGGCATTGGTATAAATGGTATATTTGATTTTTTAAAATCCAATTTGGCAATCTTTACCTTTGAGTCTTAATTTTATATACATTTAATTCAAGTACTAATGTAGTTTTCAGTATATCTACCATCTCACTTTTTTAACATTATAATATCTTCTCCATTATTCTTACTTACATCATTGCTTAAAAGTTTATAAATAGTTATTGACATAAAATAGCATATTCTTATATCTATCAAAACATTTGTTTTTAAATCTTTCTACAATTTCATAATGGTTTTGCACGCAAAGTTAAGAGCTGAAAATATTGTTCATTATTGCTGCAACTTTGAAGCATATATACTTCAACTGATTGATAGCATTGCAACGTGTAAGATACAAAAAGCATTTTCACTCCAAGCTCCATCTAGAATGATCTGCTATATTTGACAATGAAAAGTACATTTGGTCTCCATTTTTCCAAAGAATGTACTTCATTAGTCCTAGTGGTTTGGCTGGCCTGGAAATACAACCAGGCCCTTCATGTACTTCTAATCACATTTGGTGGAACACAGAAAGTAGACACAGGAAGCCTGTGCATATATGGAGCTTCAAGAACTCTCAGGAACAAGTTAATGGAAAAAATTATGTGCTTGCTTTACAGACTTTTGAACTTTAAGGTATGTGCAAAGGATGAATAGTTCTGAAATGTAACAAGGAACAATGAAATCCCAGACACATCTTTTATGAACTCCTAAAGGCTAACCCAAAAAATGATTTCTGTCCTTAAGGAAAATGCACTGGAATTTAAAGTGTGGAAATTCAAAGAAAGTACAAAGCTCTACAAGTGTACCTGATCTTACCAGACAGCAAATTAAATTGACTTTCTAAGTAATTTTTAATGCTTTTTCTTTCTACTCTTTACAGCTGCTCCATAAGGAAAATAATTAGAAATAAAAAATAAAATTTTGGATTTAAAAAGTTTAAAATTTAAAAATTTAAAATTTAAATTTAAAAAATTTAAAAATTTTCACCATTATTTAAAACGCAATACACAGAGAATGTTGACATATTCAGATACACATGAGAAAGATATTCAAGTATCAACATCAAGAGGTAAACACTGTTAATGCTTGGGCATACTCTTGGTAAGTACATGCACACATGCACACAGAGATAAATAGGTGGGTAGATAGATGATTAGCTAACATTCATTAAGTAATGAATATGCACTAAGAATTGTGGTAAACATTTTATATGACTTACCTCATTTATTCTTCAAATAATCATATAAGCAGAAGCTATTTTCAATTCTATTTGACCAAAGAGAAAACAGACAAAAAGATTTGAATCATTTCTCCAAGTCATGCGGGAATTAAATGAAGAATTGGGATTTGAACAAGGCACGAAATTTCAGAAAACAAAGTGCTGTTTGTCCCACTAAATGTCTTGTCTGTCTGCCTCGTTTTCTCCATATAATTAGATTTAATTAATTAATATTTAATTTAATTAGATCATTCTGTTCATATTTCTTCATCATCATTTATTGCTTTATCTGGTTAAAACACCTAAGCATTTATGTGTAAAATATGTTGATCTATGTTTTATTTTTCTTTGCACTTCTCAGCTACATCTTCTATCAATATTTCCATTTTTTTACCTTACGCTACTGTTTTATTTTCACTGTTTGCATATTCCTGAAGAGTAAATTGTTGACCTACTCTTAGATTTATCCACTGATATTTGTTGTCATAAGTAATATGATTTGTATTAGTTCTCTAATCTCCTTTCATTGTTTTTTTAATTTCTTCATAATTTTATTTTTATATAGTGATATGATAGTTGTAATTAACAATAATAATTATCTTTTTAAAACTTTTAAAAATATGATTGAATAATTTTTGGCCAAGACCTGTGTTAAGAATTATTTCTTTTTCATAATATGTGTGGACTGATGTTGTTTTCCATGATGTTGCTTTCATTAAAAATTAACTTTGTGTCTTTTATCTGCCTATAATCTATCGATCATCTGTCTATCGATGTATCTATCAATCTATTTGTTCTCTAGCTATGTTACTCTCTACATGGGCAGCAATTAAGTGTTTTGTATTGATCTACTAATCTGAGTCATTTGACTATGCCCCACTGCTCCATTCAGTTGAAATGTCACAATGTCTAGGTGGGCGAGAATGTGTGCACTTTCACAAACCATTTTAATTCATTTACTCTTTCCTATTATGAATGTAGGCAAAATAAGCTCAACATCATATTAGCTGGAGAATATTCAATGGAGAAGAATTAAACTATTACAGAAGTCATAGTTTAAACAAAGAAACCGAGAAACCTGTTTTTTAAAACAGTCTAAGAAACAGAATTCTTTTTTTTTAATTTTTTTAAATTTTATTTTATTATGTTATGTTAATCACCATACATTACATCATTAGTTTTTGATGTAGTGTTCCATGATTCATTGTTTGCGTATAACACCCAGTGCTCCATGTAGAACATGCCCTCTTTAATACCCATCACCAGGCTAACCTATCCCCCC
>NW_027397122.1:2696125-2737710 GCF_003265705.2 Callorhinus ursinus | reverse complement strand
ACCACTTCTTCTTTATCCATTCATCTGTTGATGGACATCTTGGCTCTCTCCACGGTTTGGCTATTGTGGACATTGCTGCTATAAACATTGGGGTGCACGTACCCCTTCGGGTCCCTATATTTATATCTTTGCGGTAAATACCCAGTAGTGCAATTGCTGGATCGAATGGTAGCTCTAATTTCAACTGTTTGAGGAACCTCCATACTGTTTTCCAGAGGGGTTGCACCAGCTTGCATTCCCACCAACAGTGTAGGAGGGTTCCCCTTTCTCCACATCCCCGCCAACATCTGTCGTTCCCTGACTTGTTAATTTTAGCCATTCTGACAGGTGTGAGGTGGTATCTCATTGAGGTTTTGATTTGGATTTCCCTGATGCCGAGCGATGTTGAGCACTTTTTCAGGTGCCTGTTGGCCATTTGGATGTCTTCTTTGGAAAAATGTCTGTTCATGTCTTCTGCCCATTTCTTGATTGGATTATTTGTTCTTTGGGAGTTGAGTTTGATAAGTTCTTTATAGATTTTGGATACTAGCCCTTTATCTGATAATGTCATTTGCAAATATTTTCTCCCATTCTGTGGGTTGTCTTTTGGTTTTGTGGACTGTTTCTTTTGCTGTGCAAAAGCTTTTGATCTTGATGAAATCCCAATAGTTCATTTTTGCCCTGGCTTCCTGTGCCTTTGGTGATGTTTCTAGGAAGAAGTTGCTGCGGCTGAGGTCGAAGAGGTTGCTACCTGTGTTCTCCTTTAGGATTTGGATAGATTCCTGTCTCGCGTTTAGGTCTTTCAACCATTTGGAGTCTATTTTTGTGTGTGGTGTAAGGAAATGGTCCAGTTTCATTCTTCTGCATGTGGCTGTTCAAATTTCCCAACACCAATTGTTGAAGAGACTGTCTTTTTTCCACTGGACATTCTTTCCTGCTTTGTCAAAGATAAGTTGACCATAGAGTTGAGGGTCCATTTCTGGGCTCTCGATTCTGTTCCATTGATCTATGTGTCTGTTTTTGCACCAGTACCATACTGTCTTGATGATGACAGCTTTGTAATAGAGCTGGAAGTCCGGAATTGTGATGCCACCAGCTTTGCTTTTCTTTTTCAAGATTCCTCTGGCTATTCGGGGTCTCTTCTGGTTCCATACAAATTTTAGGATTATTTGTTCCATTTCTTTGAAAAAAGTGGATGGTATTTTGATGGGGAATGCATTGAATGTGTAGATTGCTCTAGGTAGCATTGACATCTTCACAATGTTGGTTCTCCCAATCCATGAGCATGGAACGTTTTTCCATTGCTTTGTGTCTTCTTCAATTTCTTTCCTGAGTATTTTATAGTTTTCTGAGTACAGATCCTTTGCCTCTTTGATTAAATTTTTTCCTAGGTATCTTATAGTTTTGGGTAAAATTGTGAATGGGATCGACTCCTTGATTTGTCTCTCTTCTGTCTTGTTGTTGGTGTATAGGAATGCCACTGATTTCTGTGCATTGATTTTATAGCCTGCTACTTGACTGAATTCCTGTATGAGTTCTAGCATTTTTGAGGTGGAGTCTTTTGGGTTTTCCACAACAGTATCATATCATCTGCAAAGAGTGAGAGTTTGACTTCCTCTTTGCCAATTTGGATGCCTTTGATTTCTTTTTGTTGTCTGATTGCTGTGGCTAGGACATCTAATAATATGTTGAATAGCAGTGGTGAGAATGGACATCCCTGCCGCGTTCCTGACCTTAGGGGAAAAGCTCTCAGCTTTTCCCCATTGAGAATGATATTCGCTGTAGGTTTTTCGTAGATGGCTTTTATGATATTGAGGTATTTACCCTCTATCCCTATACTCTGAAGAGTTTTGATCAAGAAAGAATGCTGTACTTTGTCAAATGCTTTTTCTGCATCTATTGAGAGGGTCATATGATTCTTGTTCTTTCTTTTGTTAATGTATTGTATCACATTGATTGATTTGCGGGTGTTGAACCATCCTTGCAGCCCAGGGATAAATCCCACTTGGTCGTTGTGAATAATCCTTTTAATGTACTGTTGGATCCTATTGGCTAGTATTTTGGTGAGAATTTTTGCATCCATGTTCATCAAGGATATTGGTCTGTAATTCTCCTTTTTGATGGGATCTTTGTCTGGTTTTGGGATCAAGGTAATGGTGGCCTCATAAAATGAATTTGGAAGTTTTCCTTCCGTTTCAATTTTTTGGAACAGTTTCAGGAGAATAGGTATTAATTCTTCTTTAAATGTCTGATAGAATTCCCCTGGGAAGCCATCTGGCCCTGGGCTTTTGTTTCTTGGGAGATTTTCGATGACTGCTTCAATTTCCTTAGTGGTTATAAGTCTGTTCAGGTGTTCTATTTCTTCCTGGTTCAGTTTTGGTAGTTGATACATCTCTAGGAATGCACCCATTGCTTCCAGGTTATCTAATTTGCTGGCATAGAGTTGCTCATAATATGTTCTTGTAATTGTTTGTATTTCTTTGGTGTTGGTTGTGATCTCTCCTCTTTCATTCATGATTTTGTTGATTTGGGTCATTTCTCTTTTCTTTTGGATAAGTCTGGCCAGGAGTTTATCAATCTTGTTCATTCTTTCAAAGAACCAGCTCCTAGTTTCATTGATCTGTTCTACTGTTCTTTTGGTTTCTAGTTCATTGATTTCTGCTCTGCTCTTGATTATTTCTCTTCTCCTGCTGGGTTTAGGCTTTATTTGCTGTTCTTTCTCCAGCTCCTTTAGGTGTAGGGTTAGGTTGTGTATTTGAGACCTTTCTTGTTTCTTGAGAAAGGCTTGTATTGCTATATACTTTCCTCTCAGGACTGCCTTTGCTGTATCCCAAAGATTTTGAACAGTTGTGTTTTCATTTTCATTGGTTTCCATGAATTTTTTTAATTATTCTTTAATTTCCTGGTTGACCCATTCATTCTTTAGTAGGATGCTCTTTAGCCTCCATGTATTTGAGTTCCTTCCGACTTTCCTCTTGTGATTGAGTTCTAGTTTCAAGGCATTGTGGTCTGAAAATATGCAGGGAATGATCCCAATCTTTTGGTACCGGTTGAGACCTGATTTGTGACCTAGGATGTGATCAGTTCTGGAAAATGTTCCATGGGCACTAGAGAAGAATGTGTATTCCGTTGCTGTGGGATGGAAAGTTCTGAATATGTCTGTGAAGTCCATTTGGTCCAGTGTGTCATTTAAAGTCTTTATTTCCTTGTTGATCTTTTGCTTAGAGGATCTGTCCATTTCAGTCAGGGGGTTGTTAAAGTCCCCCACTACTATTGTATTGTTGTCAATGTGTTTCTTTGCTTTTGTTATTAATTTCCTTATATAATTGGCTGCTCCCACGTTCGGGGCATAGATATTTACAATTGTTAGATCTTCTTGTTGGATAGACCCTTTAAGTAGGATATAGTGTCCTTCCTCATCTCTTATTACAGTCTTTGTTTTAAAATCTAGTTTGTCTGATATAAGGATTGCCACCCCAGCTTTCTTTTGGTGTCCATTAGCATGGTAAATGGTTTTCCACTCCCTCACTTTCAATCTGGGGGTGTCTTTGGTTCTAAAATGAGTCTCCTGCAAACAGCATATGGATGGGTCTTGTTTTTTAATCCAATCTGATAGCCTGTGTCTTTTTTGGGGCATTGAGCCCATTTACATTCAGGGTAACTATTGAAAGGTATGAATTTAGTGCCATTATATTGCCTGTAAGGTGACTGTTACTGTATGTTGTCTGTGTTCCTTTCTGATCTTTGCTGCTTTTAGGCTCTCTCTTTGCTTAGAGGACCCCTTTCAATATTTCTTGGAGGGCTGGTTTCGTGTTTGCAAATTCCTTTAGTGTTTGTTTGTCCTGGAAGCTTTTTATCTCTCCTTCTATTTTCAATGACGGCCTAGCTGGATATAGTATTCTTGGCTGCATATTTTTCTCGTTTAATGCTCTGAAGATATCTTGCCAGTCCTTTCTGGCCTGCCAGTTCTCTGTGGATAGGTCTGTTGCCAATCTAATATTTTTACCATTGTAGGTTACATATCTCTTCTCCCGAGCTACTTTCAGGATTTTCTCTTTGTCTCTGAGACTCGTAAGTTTTACTATTAGACATCGGGATGTTGACCTATTATTATTGATTTTGAGAGGGGTTCTCTGTGCCTCCTGGATTTTGATGCCTGTTTCCTTCCCCACATTAGGGAAGTTCTCTGCTATTATTTGCTCCAATATTCCTTCTGCCCCTCTCTCTCTTTCTTCTTCTTCTGGGATCCCAATTATTCTAATGTTGTTTCGTCTTATCGAATCACTTATCTCTCGAATTGTGCCCCCCTGAACCTGTAGTTGTTTCTCCCTCTTTTTCTCAGCCTCTTTACTTTCCATCATTTGGTCTTCTATATCACTGATTCTCTCTTCTGCCTCATTTATACTAGCAGTTAGTACCCCCATTTTTGATTGCACCTCATCAATAGCCTTTTTGATTTCGACTTGGTTAGATTTTTGTTCTTTTATTTCTCCAGAAAGGGTTTCTCTAATAACTTCCATGCTTTTTTCAAGCCCAGCTAGTATCTTTAAAGTCATGATTCTGAACTCTAGGTCCGACATCCTACTGATGTCCTTATTGAGTAGGTCCCTGGCTGACGGTACTACCTCTTGTTCTTTTTGCTGAGGTGATATTTTCATCTTGTCGTTTTGTCCAGAGGAGAATAGATGAATGAGAGAACAAAATGCTACAACGTTCCCGGGAAATATACTGTATACAAATCAGAAAAGACCTGAAACCAGGGGAAAAGAAAGGGAAAGAAAGAAAAAAGAAAGAGAAAAAAAAAAAAGAAAAAAGAAAAAAGATAAAAACAAAAATAGAACAATACAAAAAAAGCAGAATGTGATCAAATATGATAAGGCTAATGCATAGATCAGTGCCACACTCTAGATTTTGGGCGTATTTTGGTCTGTTAGAAAAAAGTGCCTCCTAAAATTTTAAAGGAAGAAAGACATATATGTACAAAACAAGGGTTGATACAATGAAGGGATAGAAGATGACTGTAATGATGAAAATTATAAAAGATTTTATAAAAGGACTTGATAAGATAAGAAGTTGTTTGAAAAAAGAAAGAAGATTTAAAAAAAAAAAGAAAAAAAGGGAGATAATGTGATCAGGCAGGAGACTAGAACAGAAACTTACACTAGTGATTTAGGGTATATTTTTATCTGTTAGAAGAAACTGTATCTCAAAATTTTAAAGAGAGAACAACTTATATATATATGCCAAAAATCAGGGTAACTACTATGAAGGGATAAAATATGACTCTAAAAATGAAAAATAAAAAAAGTTTTTTTTTTTTAAAGAGATTGATAAGATGTTGGTTGAAAAAGGGAAAAAGAAAAAGAAAAAAAAACAGTTAACAAAATTAACTTTGATGAACTAATGAATCATGGTAAAAAAAAGCCATGAATTCTATGTGCAGTATTCCCCTAACGCTGTTGTTCTCCCGTTCTCCTTGATCGGTAAACTTGGTCTTGGCTTGCTGGCTGTCAGGCTGATCTCCTGGGGGAGGGGCCTGTTGCTGTGGTTTCCAAATGTCTTTGCCGGAGGCTGAATTGCCCCGCCCTTGTGAGTCCAGGCTAGGCAAGCTGCTCGGGTTTGATCTCAGGAGCTTTTGTTCCCTGCAAGCTCTCCGTACAGCCTTGGAGGATCAGGGCAAAAATGGTGGCCTCCCAATCTCCACCCGGAGGAGCTGAGAAATCGGGGCCCCGCTCCTCAGTGTGCCCCCAGAGAAAAGCAGTCACTCCCATCTCCCCGATTTCCGGCCGCACTCCGTGCTCACCCGGCCTGTGACCGAGCGTTTGTATCTCTGGCCCCTGACCCCGTGTGGAGTCTCCAAACCCAGCAGATCCCTGCGGTGCGTTCCCGTGCCGCTCCTCCCGGGGGAGGAAGGGGAGTCTCCCCAGATCTGTCCCTTGTTGGGTCCCTGCTGGAGGCGCAGTGGCCCGACTGGGCCGCGGATCACAGTTTATGGCAACCCCAAGCTGAGAGCCCGCGCCTCAGCTCCGTCTCTGCAGCCGGCTTCCCCGCTCCGATCCCTGGGAGCTCTGCCGCACTCAGGCACCCCCGGTCTTTCTGTGACCCCGAGGGTCCTGAGACCACAGTGTCCCGCGAGGTTTCCACCGCCGCTTAGCCACTGGAGCAACATCCCTCCGCGGAGCTGACTTCTAAAAGGTCCGATTTTGTGCTCCGCGGCTCTAGCACTTGCCAGAAGCGGCCGACGGAGGCCCCCTCCCCCGCTGTCTATCCTCCCGAATATCGCCTCGGATTCACTTCTCCGCACGTCCTACCTTCCAGAAAGTGGTCGCTTCTCTGTTCAGATAGTTGTTGCTACTCACCTCTTTGATCTCCTGTTGAGTTCGTAGGTGTTCAGAATGGTTTGATCCCTATTCAGCTGAATTGCTGAGACCAGACGAAATCTAGGTCTCCTACTCCTCCGCCATCTTGCTCCGCCCCCCCAGGTGTGTCTTAATTCAAATAAATTTCTAACTAGGCTTAAATCAATTCTGCTATTTATTCAATTTTCATTAGCACCTCATCAGGTTTTAAAATTAGTTGAGTGAATTGGTGTCCAAATTGATGCTTAACATTCCAAAATATCAGGTCAGTGCTAGTTGATTCCATAGGACAGTATGCACTATGGTCAGAGAAGTTCACGCTTTGCATGGTGAGCATCACACCAGGTCAACATTCTCCCTTTTGCCTTTTACAGTGAAGAGGTTTAAGTTTCTTTAAAAGGTTGTTTGAGTTTTAGGAAACCCTGCCCACTGTGACTTTTCCTTCACTCCATTACATTTCCCGGGAGGAGCTTCAACCATCTGGTACTGAGAGAAGGTACACTGCGTTACCTTCCTCATAAGTGCTTCTTGCTAATAAACAGTAAGCTGTTATGACATTTTAAAAGCTTGTATTCAGTACCACAGATAAGCATATAAGTGAATTTCTGTTCTTTACACTAACATTTTGCAAGTACCTTCCTTGTTGAAACACGCCATTGGGAAAAACAATGTGTTTTGCTAATGCTTTAAGCTCTTTAGAGGGTAACTTCTGTGTTTTATATGCATGGTTTAGCTTATACCTTATCTTAGAGGAAGCAAACAGAAAATCTGTTCCTGTGTGTTGTTATAAATGCAGTCATAGAAAAACTGACAGCTCGCCTATTTTTCTACCAACTTAGAGCTAATCAAGATGGATGCTATCTTACTTGTTGGTGAGTAATAGGGTTAAAATTCGAATAAGATTATTTTAAATAAATGAGTTATCTTTTCCTTTCATTTTTTGTTCTTTCTCTTCCTGTGTGATGTAGATTTTCTTTCTATTTCATAACTTTTTTCTGAATGACAATGTTAGAGAACCACAATTGGAATGGACAATTGCCGTTGAGTGCTCAGGAAAGGGTGCCATTAATTGTTTGTCTATATTGGAAAGCATCACAGGAAATGTTTTTGCAGAGCACTGCCCATATTCTTTAACTGAGAGACTGTCTTGGTTGGTAAAGGAGAAAGTTGTTTTCATTGTACGATCATCTTCATTAACTATATTAATAAAAGCAAAAAAACAATAATCTTGAATTTCTAATTTCTCCTTTATTCCAAAAATTCCAAGGGCAGAATCAAAGCCATGTACCCACAATGAAATGCAGGCTCATAGGCCTTTAGAATGAGAAGGGACGTCAGAGGTAAGACACCTCCCATCTCTAAATACACAACACTGATGTTGCTATGTGTTTGGTGAACATCACCCAACTTTACAGAGGTTTAGGAGCCCTGGTGCACCTCCCGCATAAGGTGGCCATGTTGTGCTTTGTATTGATTTCTATCCCATTTGGTTCTTATAACAATCTGAGGATTTATATATTATTATAAATTCCTTTTAAAGATATTGAAATGATTCAACAGGACTGTTGAATCACAGACTTGTACCTCTGAAACAAATAATACATTATATGTTAAAAAAAAGGAAGAAGATAGTAGGAAGGGAAAAATGAAGGGGGGGAACCAGAGGGGGAGATGAACCATAAGAGACTATGGACTCTGAGAAACAAACTGAGGGTTCTAGAGGGGAGGGGGTGGGGGGATGGGTTAGCCTGGTGATGGGTACTAGAGAGGGCACGTATTGAATGGAGCACAGAGGTTATATGTAAACAATGGATCATGGAACACTACATCAAAAACTAATGATGTAATGTATGGTGATTAACATAATATAATAAAAAAAAAGATATTGAAACGAAGACCTAGAGTAAGTGTTGCTGTTTTCTTTTTTTTTTTTTCCCCAAAGTCATACTGTTAATATGAGGTAAAACACAAAGTTGAATCCTTGCCTGGAGTTCTTCTGCTCCTCTCAACCATAATAACAAATATAAATACATGTTTCAGGCACTATTACGCTGTTACTAATTATACAAAACAGGCTTAAAATAACCATTTTACCTTGTTCATAATTTGCCAGGGATGAATCTGAAAAGGGCTCAGCTGGGAAGTCCTTGCCTGGGATCTCATGTAATTTCAGTCAGATGTAGGCTGGGACCACAGTCATCTGAGAGCTCAACTGGGCGGGACTAAGATGCTCATTTCTCTGACAGTGAAATGATGTCAGCTGTCAGCTCAGAGCTCAGCGAGAAGTAGAAGAGGATGAAGTGACCACTTACAGACTCGGGACTTCAGTGTCACAGTTGCTGGCCTTCTTCATGGTAACCACATCCTTCCAGAACAAGCATCCACAGAGATGTAGGAGGATGTATGGGATTTTATGAACTGTCTTCAAAATTATATGCATCATTTTTGTTTGTCTCAACTAATCAAAGCAGTCACAAACTCATCCTGTGTCCAAGGGTTGAGATATAAATTCCACATTTTAATGGGAAGAATGTTAAAACACGTTTACATTGCCACAGTGGAGAATAGTGTGTTGAATTCAAGAGCATCAATACATTGTCCGGTTGCCAATCTTTTACTAAGGGCCTATTACACTCAAAGGGAAGTTGAAGTTATATCTTTTTTTTTCTTCAGTTCTCTAGGTTTATATGCAAATTTAGCCTATTCTACAATTCACAAGGTAAATTAGAGTTTATTTATATATATGTTATATGTATATTATATATTATGTTATGTTATATATTAAATATATACATATTAAACTAATGACAAACCACTCTGGAGCAGGCTCGCTTCTCCATTACTGACCATATGCCAAAGGACATGTCACTGTGCACAACAAACAGTAACATGTCATTAACATATGTAGTCTTCTCATGGCATTCATGTGATCTTTCCTTTAGAATACGCCATACACTATATCAGATATCCACAAGCGTGTCTTTGTTTCTGCTTGATTACATGGAAAATCAACGCATTTCAAAATCTGCTTTATTTTGATGTACTTTAGTAAGTTTTCATGATTTGACTTTAACCTTCATTAATTGTTTGACCGTGATGTGGAAATAATCATTTGGCATATCCAGATATTGGACTGAGCAAAATAGGATTGACATACATCCATGATTTAGTCAATCCTATTTTGCCCCCATTTTTTGGAAATAAATAATACTTTCTGTAAGCTAAAATTAATAGTAAGTGATATCAGAGATTCAAATTCTTCCTCATTGACTTTCAGGTTCAAAATAAAACTAGGGAGATAAAAATTTTAAAAAAATTAGCACTTTAAAAATATTTATATTTAACCAAATTAATATGCACACATTTGTTATATCTCAAATATGGGAAAAATTAAGTAGGAAAACAGAACAAGTCCACCTCTCCAACCCCCTGTCCACCAAGTGGAAGGAGCTGCTCTCACCTCTGTATTCAATTGTTATAGCTGCTTCCACAGCTCTGGTTGGTTCATTCAAACAGTTTCCACCACCTGTAATATTTATATTATTTTGCTTGTTGAGGGCTTCCTTTAAACAATGTACATAATATTCTGCTTCCCGACGATCATTTTCCTATAATGTACATTTGAATCACTGTTTTTGAAAAAGCTTATCTGTGTTCCTACCTGACTTTCTATCTCCTACCTTAACTTCATGGTCAGTTTGTTAACCTTTAATTTTTCCCCCAAACCATACCAAACCTTTGATGCATTTTAGTGACTGTGTTGATATTACTCAACTCTAGACCAAATGGAGTGCTAGGATTATTTTTATCCATATTAGTCCCATTCACAGATTCAGGACACTCAAAAGGCTATGACTGTCTGAGAGGCAAAATATATTTTTCTTTATTTCTGTTAATCAAAAATTGTCAACATTATCTTTTGTATGAATCATATTTTACTATGGTTTATTTTATAATTCTTTTGTACTAATTTCCTACAGCTGCTGTAACAAATCACCAAAAACTGAGTGGCTTAAAGAAACAAAACTTATCTTACAGTTCTAGAGTCTGAAATCTGACATGGGTTTCACTGAGCTAAAATCAAGGTGTCCATAAGGCTGCATTTCTTTCTAGAGATTGTCAGGGGAAGTCTGATCCCTTGACTTTACCAGCTTCTACATGCTGTCTACATTCCTTGACTGGTGCTCTTCCTCCATCTTCAGAGCCAGCAAAGGCCCTTGGAGGCTGTCCCAACAGCACTCTATTCTGACACTGCTTCCAGTGTCCCTTCTTCTGGTCTGTCCTCTCCTGCACCCCTCATGCACTTTTACAGACCCTTGTTTTATGTTAGACCCATCTGGGTTATCTAATCTAAAGTGATCTCCATTTAAGGTCAGCTGATTCTCAGCCTGAATTCCCCATTACCATGTAACGTAAAATATTCACAAGTTATGGGAATTTGCATAGGAAATACAAGGGTAGGGGAAGAGAGACCCAAATTCTTCCTCATTGACCTTCAGGTTCAAAATAAAACTGGGGAGATAAAAAAATTAGTATTTTATTTATAATCAAATTAATATATGAACTTTTTTCTGTCTCAAATACTGTGAGCATTATTTGGCCTACCACACCTTTGTTTTTGCTTGAATTTCTCCTTTCTTTTTCTTTCTTTATTGTTAGAATTACAATAGACTCAAGACTTCCAAACTTCTTTGGCCTACTCTACCAAATCCATTTTCCTCTGGAATTATCCTTCCCATGGGTCTCGCAGTATAGCCTAATGATTAGAAATACCCTGTAATTGAGTGAGAAGTATTGTCTCAGAAAGCATAGATACTAAACTGATTCAAAGTTTGATTCCATTGAATGAAATAATTACAAAAATCTGATCACAGCTGGGGATCCTGCAATTTAAGAAGAGCTACATACTGAAATATATATCTATAAAAGAAGTAAAGTATTCATTTCTCAGTAAATGGCCTACCCTGTGGAGGTTGAGAAGTGAGTCATATAATTCTGGGTTGTGGAGAGACCAAAATGTGTTCAAGTTGTTTCGTCTTGGAGAGTGCTCTTCCTCTAGGGTTGACCTAGAGGTTATTAGACTGGTTTCCAATGGGTAGACTCATGAGTCTTTAAACAAAGCTGAATGTGAGCCAGTTTATCATAGCTGAGTTGGCAGAATTTTGTGAAAATGAAAACCAGGGATGGGATCTTATTTGAGCCTTTGAGCACAGTATGTCCCTCAGCCCATTAATATTTAGTCAACTTTCCACCTTTTCAGAATAATTTATGGTACTTTTTTTTAAGATTTTATTTATTTATTTGAGAGAGAGAGAATGAGAGATAGAGAGCACGAGAGGGAAGAGGGTCAGAGGGAGAAGCAGACTCCCTGCTGAGCAGGGAGCCTGATGCGGGACTCGATCCCGGGACTTGATCCCGGGACTCCAGGATCATGACCTGAGCCGAAGGCAGTCGCTTAACCAACTGAGCCACCCAGGCGCCCCGGATTTATGGTACTTAAAAAAATTAAATATTTACAACTTTCCCACTTACATTATTATCATTGCCATGGATGGACATTTTAAGGTAAATTCATAAAGAGTAGTGAAATAGGACAAACCATACTTCACTCCCTGAAAGTAGAAAATAAAAGTTATTCTACAGACACAAAGGTATCATTCTGCTGCTCACTTAGGTTACCTAAGTCCCTCTACTATTGGAAAACAATATGCTTATTCAGTTTTGAGAAAGGTTTCTGATTGCTTCTCTCCTGGATGGACGAAGGACTCCATTGAAATTTATGTAAAAATACACCAGAGAAAAATGAAATTTTAAATGGTGAAAAGGAATAGGAGCAGAAGTGAAGTGAGAGTCAGTTAGTTAAGTTAGTTAACTGCCTGCCTATAAATTCTGCTTCCTGCAATACAAAAGCTGAAGTTAACCTTTTATCTCTTGAGTTTACTTGAAGCAGGAAGTGCTATGTTTTAATCCACTATTCCTAAGTGCTCTCAGAAGGGATTGTAGCATACTTTTGTGTGTGTGTGTTCTAAAATCCTGCTACAGGGCGCCTGGGTGGCTCAGATGGTTAAGCGTCTGCCTTCGGCTCAGGTCATGATCCCAGAGTCCTGGGATTGAGTCCCGCATCGGGCTCCCTTCTCCTTGGGAGCCTGCTTCTCCCTCTGCTTCTCTCTCCCTCTGTTTCTCATGAATAAATAAATAAAATATTAAATAAAATAAAAAACTAAAATCCTGCTACAGAATATTCCTCTGAGGGCAGTGTCACTTTTTTGCAAAGTGTGCAAAGGAATTGGTGCACATATGCAAACACATTGTACACCACTGCACAGACCTTTTATGAGTGTGGGGAAGACAAAATTGTGATTTAGATTTCACATTTTGTGTTGTCATTCTTTTCCAATTTGGAGTTTTCCGGCTTACGTGCTAAACTCATCTTGTATAAATGTATTTTTCTTACCCCACTGTAGGTTCACATTTATTTTCTCCCAGCAGCCTACTGCACAGTCAGCCACAGCAAAGATGCAATTATCTTGTCAAAAATTATAACATTAAATTACTCTAGGGAAGCATGCAGGTGCAAAACATGTTGTTTTTTAATGCAAATTTTGGGCTTCTAATCCAAACACAACCTTGTTGCATATCTACCACAGACCAAAAATAAAATGGATGCATTCAAGATTGTATGTGTGTGTATTTGTGTGTTTAAATTCAACTCAGTTAAATACATTCCTTCTAGATAAGAAGAGAAATGTCTGCTTGTTTGTTTGTTTGTTTGTTTTTTCAAAGTCCTGGATCTTGGTGATTTATGTACCAACCATTCCCAAGAGAATGTTTAGTACCAGCAAAATTATGTTTTCTAAAATCAGAATATGAAATCCAACCAACGTCTTTAACAACAAAAATAATCTGGCAAATGTCGGGATAAGAAAAAATATTGAAAGGGCACTAGGTAATTTCTGTTGAATAGCATTGATTTCCTTTATAGAGTTTTGTTTGGTTTGGTTTGGTTTGGTTTGGTTTGGTTTGGTTTGGTTTTGCAAAAGAGACTAAAAGTTTCTTAGTGCTTGTGAAATCATAAAAAAAACCCAAAAATACATGTGTAACTCATTGTCATTTTATAGATCTCATTTCATAAAAACTGTTAAGACATCTAAGTGAGGGCACCTCATACTTTTCTTTCTCTATAATAATATTTAATATTAATTATATGAAGATGGGATTTAGAAACTCAAAGATGTTGAAAAAAATTCTAGTACATATCTATCTAGGAATCAATCCACATTGTACAACCATATAGAACTTGATGAAGTCTGCAGGTATTTAATCCCAATGCCACCTGCAAAGTCACCTGATATGGGCAGACTTTAGCCTAAATTTAAAGGAAGAAACTGGAGATATGGGTTTTTTGCACCTCAAGCGATGGCTTCATCATCCCCTTCCTCAAGGTATCTGAAGGTAGAGTGAGAGAGAAAGGCAGCTGAACCTTCACAACTCAAAATGGTGATTGGAAGCAAGAAAGAAGGATTTGGAGAAATGGTTGTCAGGAAATGAATGTTAAGATTAAGTGTACACTTGTATGTCTATCTGATTTTGCAAAAAAGGATAAAGTACTTGACTATAAAAGAGAGGGAAATAAATATGATATCAAAACATCTCAGAGCACCTGGGTGGCTCAGTTGGTTAAGCATCTGCCTTCAGCTAAGGTCATGATACCAGAGTCCTTGCTGAGCTGGGAGCCTGCTTCTCCCTCTGCCCCTCACCCTGCTCTCCTGCTCTCTCTCTCTGTCTCTCTCAAATAAATAAATAAAATCTTTAAAAAAAATCTCCTAAGCTCCTGGAGGTTTTTTTTTTTTTAAAGATTTTATTTATTTATTCATGAGAGACAGAGGGAGAGAGAGAGAGAGAAGCAGAGGGAGAAGCAGGCTCCCAAGGAGCAGGGAGCCCGATGCAGGACTCGATCCCAGGACCCCGGGATCATGGCCTGAGCCGAAGGCAGATGCTTAACCATCTGAGCCACCCAGGCGCCCAGCTCCTGGAGGTTTTTGATCACGAAAAACTAAAAGCAATTCATAAATACGATACAAAAATCATGTGCAACAAAAATAGAGACCGGTACATATTACCATACCAAAAATAAAGAAATAAGTTTTGCTCATTGAAAGAACCTTAAGGAAAGTGAGAACAAAGGAATTCATAAGAATAAGGACAATAGGATGCAAGGGAAGAATGACTTTGGAGGACTAGAGAGAAAGGCATTATGTTGCTACTTTGCACGATACAATTAGGAGAATGTCTTCATGGGTGTAGCTTTTTTTTTTAAAGATTTATTTATTTATTTGAGAGAGAGAGTGCTTAAGGGGAGGGGGGCAGAGGGAGAGGACAAGGAAGAGAGAATCTTCAAGAGGACTCCCTGCTGAGCAGAGATCCTACTAGAGGCTTGATCCTGCTACCCTGAGGTCATGACCTAACCCAAAATCAAGAGTCAGATCCTTAACTAACTAAGCCCCACGGGTGCCCCACAGGTGTAGCTTTTATTTGGACTTTTGGTTCACTACATTAAACAAAAATGAAACCAAACAACTAGGAGTAAACTCTAATATTTTAGTAAGAATGTGGGATAGACAGAATCGTGTTTATTCCCATGTTCTGCCCCTGAAGTCAGTAAGGAAAGACAGAAACAAAAATAAGTAAATAAATTGAATCAATAGGATGAAATCATGGTTGTGTTCATGCTTCCAAGATAATCAGTGAACTGAACAATAAATATTAGAAAATTACCCAAAATACGGGACAAAGAGATAAAGATATACAAAGTGTGAAAGTTCAGAGAAATAGGGATGACAAGGTGGAGTTACAACCCATCTTCAATAGGAGATCTATGGACAAGATGGAGACAAAGCAGGGAGGACGTGGGGTGGGGGGGCAATAGTCAACAGGATAAAAACAGTACATTTTTCCAAACTTGATAAAATGCATGATGTTCAGGCTGAAGAAATATATTAAAACCCAAGGAAGGATAAATAAAAATATATTCTCAGAAAGAACATCAAAAACAAAGATGAAAATCTTTCAAGTAAAGAGAAAGAAAAGAGGAAATGATTCTCAAAAGTCTTTAAAAAAAAAAAAATTAAGCAGACTTCTCAAGAGCCAAGAACCCGCACAGACGTCAAAGAGATTCCACCAAAGCATGGAGGAAGAAAACTAATTACTGAAGTTTCTCTATTCTCTGCTCATTAATTTCTCTTTCATGTGTTCAGTTAAATTAAAGGTAATTTTCAGGCAAATAACTACTCAGAGATATTTCCCTCCAATAGACACTTGCTTGAAAGAACTGTGAAATATGCACTTCAATAGAAGAGAGTTTGATCAAAGATGGAAACAGGAAGCTATAAGAAGCAATGGTAAGCAAATAAATTAGAACATTTACAAAATTTGCCATACCCTAACACTAAGGAAGTCTCAAAAAAGCCCAAAGCATAGATAACATGGGTATTTCCTACACACAATTCAGTAGTGTTAGAAAACAGTAAAAAATTAACTATGATCATGTAATACATTTGAAAACTAAAAAATATGGAATAAAAAAACCTTCCATGTTACTGACTAAAGAAGAGATTTCTATAAAGATTTATTTATTTATTTTAGAGACCAGGGAGGGGGAGAGAAGGAGGGAGAAAGAGTAGCCTCAAGACGATTCCCTGCTGAGAACAGAGCAGGTCGCAGTGGAGGCAGGGAGGGAGGGGGCGCTTCATCTCAGAACTCTGAGATCATGACCTGAGACAAAACTAAAAGTCGGATGCTTAACCGACTGAGCCACCCAGGCACCCCTAAAGAAGAAATTAGAATTTACTGTTCACCAAACAGCACTGCATACAAAACATTTAAAAATCCAGAGAAAGGGCGCCTGGGTGGCTCAGTTGGTTAAGCGACTGCCTTCGGCTCAAGTCATGAGCCTGGAGTCCTGGGATCGAGTCCCACATCGGGCTTCCTGCTCAGCAGGGAGGCCGCTTCTCCCTCTGACCCTCTTCCCTCTCGTGCTTTCTATCTCTCATTCTCTCTCTCTCTCAAATAAATAAAATCTTTAAAAAAAATTAAAAAAAATTAAAAAAATAAAAATCCAGAGAAAAAAGGTAAATCATTATTAAGAAGGAATTTTAGTCCAATGTATCTACCATAGAACAAGAAAGACTGAAAATTTTTTTTAAATTTTTTATTTTTATGTAATCACCATACATTACATCATTAGTGTTTGATGTAGTGTTCCATGATTCATTGTTTGTGTATAACACCCAGTGCTCCACGCAGAACGTGCCCTCTTTAATACCCAACCACAGGGTACCCTGTCCACCAACCACCTCCCCTCTAGAACTCTCAGTTTGTTTTTCAAAGTCCGTCATCTCTCATGGATCATCACCCCCTCCGATTCCCCCCCCCTTCATTCTTCTCCTTCTACTAGCTTCTTCTTCTTTTTTTTTTTTTTAACATATATTGTATTATTTGTTTCAGAGGTACAGATCTGTGATTCAACAGTCTTGCACAATTCACAGCGCTCACCGTAGCACATACCCTCCCCAATGTCTATCACCCAGCCACCCCATCCCTCCCACGCCCCACCACTCCAGCAACCCTCAGTTTGTTTCCTGAGATTAAGAATTCCTCATATCAGTGAGGTCATATGATACAGGTCTTTCTCTGATTGACTTATTTCACTCAGCATAACACCCTCCAGTTCCAGCCACGTCATTGCAAATGGCAAGATCGCATTCCTTTTGATGGTTGCATAATATTCCAATGTGTATATATATATATATATATATATATATATACATGACATCTTCTATATCCATTCATCTGTCAGTGGACATCTTGGCTCTTTCCACAGTTTGGCTATTGTGGACATTGCTGCTATAAACATCTGGGTGCATGTACCCCTTTGGATCCCTACATTTGTATCTTTGGGGTAAATACCCAGTAGTGAAATTGCTGGATCATATGGTGGCTCTATTTTCAACTTTTTGAGGAGCCTCCATACTGTTTCCAGAGTGGCTGCACCAGCATATATTCCCACTAACAGTGTAGGAGGATATCATTCTCAATGGGGAAAAACTGAGAGCTTTCCCCTAAAGTCAGGTATGCGGCAGCGATGTCCACTATCACCACTGCTATTCAACATAGTATTAGAAGTCCTAGCCACAGCACTCAGACAACAAAAAGAAATAAAATGCATCCAAATTTCTCCGCATCCCCACCAACATCTGTCGTTTCCTGACTTGTTAATTTTAGCCATTCTGACTGGTGTGAGGTGATATCTCATTGAGGTTTTGATTTGGATTGCCCTGATGCAGAGCAATGTTGAGCACTTTTTCATTGTCTGTTGGCCATTTGGATGTCTTCTTTGGAAAAATGTCTGTATGAACGGACATTTGGGAAGAATGGGAAGAAATGTCATCTTCCCATTACTTGATTGGATCATTTGTTCTTTGGGTGTTGAGTTTAAGAAGTTCATTATAGATTTTGGATACTAGTCCTTTATCTGATATGTCATTTGCAAATATCTCCCATTCTGTCAGTTGTCTTTTGGTTTTGTTGACTATTTCTTTCCCTGTGCAAAAGTTTTTTAACTTGATGAAGTCCCAATAGTTCATTTTTGCCCTTGCTTCCCTTGCCTTTGGTGATGTTTCTAGGAAGAAGGTGCTGCCGCTAAGGTAGAAGAGGTTGCTGCCTGTCTTCTCTTTTAAGATGTTGATGGACTCCTGTCTCACATTTAGGTCTTTCAACCATTTGCAGTCTATTTTTGTGTGTGGTGTAAGGAAATGGTCCAGGTTCATTCTTCTGCATGTGGCTGTCCAATTTTCCCAACACCATTTGTTGAAGAGACTTTTTTCCATTGGATATTCTTTCCTGATTTCTCAAAGATTAGTTGAGCAGAGTGGAGGGTCCATTACTGGGCTCTCTATTCTGTTCCATTGATTGATATGTCTGTTTTTGTGCCAGTACCATACGGTCTTGTTGATGACAGCATTGTAATACAGCTGGAAGTCCAGGAATTGTGATGCCGCCAGCTTTGCTTTTCTTTCTCAAGATTCCTCTGGCTATTTGGGGTCTTTTCTGGTTCCATACACATTTTCGGATTATTTGTTCCATTTCTTTGAAAAAAGTGGGTGGTATTTTGATGGGGATTGCATTGAATGTGTAGATTCCTCTAGGTAACATTGACATCTTCACAATGTTGGTTCTTCCAATCCATGAGCATGGAACGTTTTCCATTTCTTCGTGTCTTCCTCAATTTCTTTCATGAGTATTTTATACTTTTCTGAGTACAGATCCTTTGCCTCTTTGGTTCGATTTATTCCTAGGTATCTTATGATTTTGGGTGGAGTTGTAAATGGGATTGATTCCTTAATTTCTCTTTCTTCTGTCTTGTTGTTGGTGTATAGGAATGCCAGTGATTTCTGTGCATTGATTTTATATCCTGCCACTTGACTCAATTCCTGTATGAGTTCTAGCAGTTTTGGGGTGGAGTCTTTTGGGTTTTCCATATAAAGTATCCTTTCATCTGCAAAGAGTTACAGTTTGACTTCTTCTTTGCCAATTTGGATGCCTTTGATTTCTTTTTGTTGTCTGATTGCTGTGGCTAGGACTTCTAATACTATGTTGAATAGCAGCAGTGATAGTGGACATCCCTGTCGCATTCCTGACCTCAGGGGGAAAGCTCTCAGTTTTTCCCCATTGAGAATGACATCTGCTGTAGGTTTATAATAGATGGCTTTTATGATACTGAGGTATGTATCCTCTATCCCTATACTCTGACGAGTTTTGATCGAGAAAGGATGCTGTACTTTGTCAAATGCTTTTTCTGCATCTATTGAGAGGATCATCGAATTCTTGTTCTTTCTTCTGTTAATGTATTGTATCACGTTGATTGATTTCCGGATGTTGAACCAACCTTGCAGCCCAGGGATAAATCCCACTTGGCCGTGGTGAATAATCCTTTTAATGGACTGTTGGATCCTATTGGTGAGAATTTTTGCATCCATGTTCATCAAGGATATTGGTTTGTAATTCTCCTTTTTGATGGGTCTTTGTCTGTTTTGGGGATCAAGGTAATGGTGGCTTCATAAAACGAGTTTGGAAGTTTTCCACCCATTTCTATTTTTTGGAACAGTTTCAGGAGAATAGGTATTAATTCTTCTTGAAATGTTTGGTAGGATTCCCCTGGGAAGCCATCTGGCCCTGGGCTTTTGTTTGTTGGGAGATTTTTGATGACTGCTTCAATTTCCTGAGTGGTTATAGGTTTGTTCAAATTTTCTATTTCTTCCTGGTTGAGTTTTGGGAGTTGATATATCTCTAGGAATGCATCCATTTCTTCCAGATTATCTAATTTGCTGGCCTATAGTTGCTCATAATATGTTCTTATAATTGTTTCATTTCTTTGGTGTTGGTTGTGATCTCTCCTCTTTCATTCATGATTTTGTTGATTTGGGCCATTTCTCTTTTCTTTTGGATAAGTCTGGCCAGGGGTTCAGCAATCTTGCTCATTCTTTCAAAGAATCAGCTCCTAGTTTCGTTGATCTGTTCTACGGTTCCTTTGGTTTCTATTTCATTGATTTCTGTTCTGATCCTTATTATTTCTCTTCTCCTACTGGGTTTATACTCTATTTGCTGTTCTATCTCTACCTCCTTTAGGTGTAGTGTTAAGTTGTGTATTTGAGAACTTTCTTGTTTCTTGTGAAAGGCTTGTATTGCTATATATTTTCCTCTTAGGACTACCTTTGCTGCATCCTAAAGATTTTGAACAGTTGAGTTTTCATTTTCATTGGTTTCCATGAATTTTTTTAAATTCTTCTTTAATTTCCTGGTTGACCCATTCATTCTTTAGTAGGATGCTCTTCAGCCTCCATGTATTTGAGTTCTTTCTGACTTTCCTCTTGTGATTGAGTTCCAGTTTCAAAGCATTGTGGTCTGAAAATATGCCGGGAATAATTCCAATCTTTTGCTATCAGTTGAGACCTGGTTTGTGACCTAGGATGTGATCTATTCTGGAGTATGTTCCGTGGGCACTGGAGAAGAATGTGTATTCTGCTGCTTTGGGATGGAATATTCTGAATATATCTGTGAAATCCATTTGGTCTAGTGTGTCATTTAAAGTCTTTATTTCCTTGTTGATCTTCTGCTGGGATGATTTGTCCATTTTGGTGAGGGGGTTGTTAAAGTCCCCTACTATTATTGTACTGTTGTCGATGTGCTTCTTTGCTTTTGTTATTAATTGCCTTATATAAATGGCTGTTCCCATTTTAGGGGCATAGATATTTACAATTGTTAGATCTTCTTGTTGGATAGACCCTTTAAGTAGGATATAGTGTCCTTCCTCATTTCTTATTACAGTCTTTGATTTAAAACCTAATTTGTCTGATATAAGGATTGCCACCCCAGCTTTCTTTTGGTGTCCATTAGCATGGTAAATTGTTTTCCACCCCCTCACTTTCAATCTGGGGGTGTCTTTGGGTCTAAAATGAGTCTCTTGCAGACAGCATATCGATGGGTCTTGTTTTTTAATCCAATCTGATAGCCTGTGTCTTTTGTTTGGGACATTTAGCTCATTTACATGCAGGGTAACTATTGAAAGATATGAATTTAGTGCCATTTTATTTCCTGTAAGGTGACTGTACTCCATATTGTCTGTGTTCCTTTCTGGTCTATGTTGCTTTTAGGCTCTCTCTTTGCTTAGAGGACCCCTTTCAATATTTCTTTTAGGGCTGGTTTCATGTTTGCAAATTCCTTTAGTTTTTGTTTGTCCTGGAAGCTTTTTATCGCTCCTTCTATTTTCAATGACAGCCTAGCTGGGTATAGTATTCTTGGCTGCATATTTTTCTCATTTAGAGCTCTGAATATATCATGCCAGTCCTTTCTGGCCTGCCAGGTCTCTGTGGATAGGTCTGTTGCCAATTTAATGTTTCTACCATTGTAGGTTACAGATCTCTTCTCCCGAGCTGCTTTCAGGATTTTCTTTTTGTCTCTGAGACTCCTAATTTTTCCTATTAGATATCGGGGTGTTGACCTATTTTTATTGATTTTGAGAGGGGTTCTCTGTGCCTCCTGAATATTGATGCCTGTTTCCATCCGCAAATTAGGGAGGTTCTCCGCTATAATTTGCTCCAACATACCTTCTGCCCCTTTCTCTCTTTCTTCTTCTTCTGGGATCCCAATTATTCTAATGTTGTTTCGTCTTATGGTATTGCTTATCTCTCGAATTCTGCCCTCGTGATCCAGTAGTTGTTTATCTCTCTTTTTCTCAGCTTCTTTATTTTCCATCATTTGGTCTTCTATATCGCTGATTCTCTCTTCTGCCTCATTTATCCTAGCAGTTAGTGCCCCCATTTTTTATTGCACCTCATTAATAGCCTTTTTGATTTTGTCTTGGTTAGATTTTAGTTCTTTTATTTCTCTAGAAAGCGTTCCTCTAATAACTTCCATGTTCTTTTCAAGCTCAGCTAGCATCTTTAAATTCATCGTTCTGAACTCTAATTCTGATGTCGTACTAATATGCATATTGAGTAGGTCCCTGGCAGTCGGTAGTGCCTCTTGTTCTTTTTGTTGAGGTGATTTTTTCCGTCTTGTCATTTTGTGCAGAGGAGAATAGATGAATGAGAGAACATAATGCTAACAGGGTGACAACATCCCCAGAAAATATACTCTAAACATTTCCATATAGTGGGCATTTAGAAGGCAAATCCCTGGATTGTAGACTATGTGCATTTTTCAACTTGCTCAGTAATGTTAAGTTTTCTGCAAAGTGGATGTGTTACCTTACATTCCCAAACATAGTACATGAGATTTCTCATTCACTATTATCTCCATGAACACTTATTATTGCCAGACTCTGTTATTTTTTGTTCATATGAAATTTTTATTTTTTAATTTTTTAAAAGATTTTATTTATTTATTTATTTGACAGAGAAAGACCCAGCAAGAGAGGGAACACAAGCAGGGGGAGCGGGAGAGGGAGAAGCAGACTTCCCTCTGAGTAGGTAGCCCGATGCAGGGCTCGATCACAGGACCCTGGGATCATGACCCGAGCTGAAGGCAGATGCTTAACGACTGAGCCACCCAGATGCCCTGTTCATATGAAAAATTTAAAATGATAGTTTTTGTTTTAATTTATACTCACTAATTGCTTTCCCTTTTATTTATTGGAAATTTCATTTTTATGATCTCTGAGTTGTTTGTTCATATTTACCACCCATTTTTCTTCACTGTTGTTCCATAGGAAGTGTTTCTGTATGCATATATGCAAAACAAGTCAAAATGTTTGAAAATAATAACATGTGATATATAATATATTACATATGTATATATTCTTAGTTCTCATCTTTTGTTAGCAAATCAATTGTTTTCAAATGCCTTAGACATTTTTTTCATACAATACATTTATGGTGTCTTTAATGAGTTAAACAAAATTTAATATTAATTGTATTCAAATGCATGTATTTCTTTATGATTTTTTATTTTATATATCTTTTACAACTATTGTCATCTTCATCACGTTTCACATATTGAATCTAAAAGCTTTACAATTTTTCTTAGGGTTTAATCTGTGAATTATTTTGTATCTATACACAAAATATATACAGGGTTGTATATGCTGTTTCTATATAGGATCGAATTTTTTTTTCACCTAAGTTTAATCCCATTTCTATTATCCTTTATCAATAGTTTCTATTCTGCTCATTTTTCTATTGATACATTTTTCTAATGACAACTGTTTGCAGTATAACATTATAGTAAAATTTGATATTGGGAAAATTTATAATTCTTATACTTTTAAAGAATTATATTTAGAAGTTACCCATCAGAGTTCAATATTAATTTTAAAATGAGCTTGTCAAGTTTCACAGAAGGAAGTTCTTCAGTGTTTGTCTGTCATTGTATTGAATTTATATTTTATTTTTAGGAATCACCATTTTCATCATGTTTATTGTTCCCATGTATAAATAAGATATTTCATTTCATGTATTTTAGACCTTCCATCGTGTATTTTTTAAAGTTTATAACCTGCTATAATTTGCATACATAAGACTCTTCACTGCAGCATAAACACATACACTATAAATTACCAAGATATCAATTAAAATGGGGATAAATGTGTACATTGTCAAAAGATGTAAAATAAAAAACTATGCAGAAAACTAATATACAAACTAGATTTTCATGTTTCAATAATGATAAATCTGAAGAACATGATATATTGAGTAAAACAATTCAAGAGTTTATGGACAGTATTATCACATTTATGTGAAGATTTTCTCCCCAGTAACGCTTTGCAACATTTCATAATATTTCTTCAGAAAAGAAACGAAATACACATTGAAGGAAGTTAACATTTGCTAAATACATTCTCTATGTTCGAGATATGTCATGAAAGATGTTTTACATACTGTTACTTTTTATTACTTAAACAATTTTATATATCCTATTTTTAAAATATTTATTGTGATTTTGCCCATTATATTAATATGTTTATTCTGAGATCATGCTCTTTCTAAACATCAGTAATAGCCTCTTTTGAGATTATGGTGACAATATTTTATTTCCACACTATTATTTGACACAAGAAGAAATGGTCAACCCCATCTTGTTAGCAGCCCTTCTCTTCATAAATATACAGATCTGTGTGGTGACAATGCTTGAGAACTGTTAGTGTAAAGCATGTTAATAAGAGCAGCAAGGAAGCCTTGTAATTGTCAGTGGTTACTAATGGGGTATATCCCTGGAAAATCTGCAGAGGAAAATCCATAAATTTCTCATGACATCACTTGTGTGTGAAAGATGAACAGTGACTATTAGCCACAAAAATGAAAAAAAGAATGTGTTTCCTTGCGACTTTTATGTATTGAATGTATTTTGTGGGCTCTACACTTTGCACTTGCAATATTTAACAAGTGAATATATTGTATATGTGAGGAATAAAATCAACTCCTTGCTAAAATCTAGTTCTTTCTTTTTTTAACTGCTTCATCTAACCCAGAATATAACTGTTCTGTGTCCTAGTGTTTCTACAATATTAAGAGTAATATAAAAAATAACCAGATAAAATTATATTTTTGATATTTAAACTTCTATTACCTCATAAATATTGAGGATTTTATCTCTATTTGCTTAAACTTTTCTCTTCTTCTTTCTTCTCTCTTTCCCTCTCCCTTCCTCCATCCTTCTCTTTCCCTTCTGTGTCTGTAAAGGGAATCACTTCTTTGAATGCATGACCTTCCTCCCCACAACTGTCTAAATTTTTATCAACTTTCTTTGTGTTACATGAGTTGTGGGCCCTAATACAGACCACAGCTGCCAGTTGTTTTGAACTTGCCAACATAGATGTTACCTTGAATAAGAACAGAGCAAGAATGGAAACAAGTAATGGTATGTGGTTCTGGCCAGCCAACACAAGGGGAACCACAATCAATTTATCAATATTTAAAGCAAATACATATAGTAATAAGAGGAAACACATGATTACCAACTGGACCAGCTTCAACTCTTGGCCCAAATATTTAAACCCAGCACATACTTTTTGAAGGTTTGAAGGATAAAATTCAGAATACATGGTATACAGCATTCAAAAAATATGTTGAATTGTCTGTGTTTTACTCCTTTTAAGCTGCAGTAAATCATTACTGAAATAAGAGCCGAACTAAATTGATATTTTAAAAACTTGGTGAAAGTATTTCTCCTCCCCCCTCCATGGTGAAAAACAACGGGGTTCCAAATACACACAGAGATTTTTCTGCTTTTACAGTTGATTTCTGATCACTGTGGAAGAGCATCTAGACCTGCCATGCTGACCAGATTACCTGTCGTGATAAAAGACGTTTAACCATTTGTTCTGTGATGGCTCAGCTTGAATATAATTTGGATAAACATTTGTGACATTCAGAAACTTGGGAATTCCAGTGCAGGGCTTACTATGGTGGAAAGTAATGGGAACGTCTGCTGTCCTGTCCATGGCAGGCAAAACCTCTCCATGCACATCTGGAAGAGATTTACTGCAGATAGAGCTCCTGTGCGCAGAAAAGCAGTGATGCCTTGCATCTCCAATGTTGCTGTTTTGCCAAGCTCTCAGTGTGATTCTGCCCGCTCAGATCATCCCCAGTGTATGGGGATCTGAAAGATCAGGGAGTATGGTACCATTTAGAAGTCATCAATCAGGGGAAAAGGAGATAAGTAACTTCATCATGTGTGTGCTTTTGTGAGGATTATGGGAAATAGGTACATGCTGTATTTGGTAAGAACCTGGGCAGAAAATCAGGTGAGAAGGTGAACATCCGAGTCAGACTGCTTTCTCAAAAAAAAAAAAATCAGTTCATCCTCATTTCCTTCAACACTGAAGCCCCCTGCAATTATTTCAGAGGACAGTTCCTGTGTGTATTTGGGGGTATCTCAATTGTCCCAGTCCACAGCTTTTGGCTCTTTATTTAAATTCCTGCTCTGTGAGCACCCCCAAAATTGGCCAAGTCAGCAATGTGGTATCTGCCAATTTTGCTTTTTGTGACTCTAGAGTCTTCCACTGTTCTTATATTGTCCTTGTCAGCTTGGGTATCTTCCCTTATCTGCATTTTCCATATGATATGTCTGAGCCATCCCTGGTTAGAGGACGGCATACCTGTCTCTACTTCCATACAGATAAATGGCAATTTGGACTTTTCCTATTGTTTTGCAAACTTATTAATCTCTTGAGACAATCTTGGCGAATGCCTGTTCCAGCTTCCCATGGAGTTTAGGATATGTTCCAGAATTTTTTTTTTAAATTACTATTTGAGGACTACTACTACTTATGGATTGGATTTTAGACTTCTATTTTGTACTTCCGGCCTCTGTCATCATGGCATCTCATGGCATGTGTGACTCAAATGTATTGAAGAGAGTTCCACTCTTAATGGGTATCTAAGTCATGAAGGAATCGGTGATGTCTAGCCTTTCTTTACAACCTTAGCCAATGCTACATAACTAACGACTAGCAACCAAGTTACTTGCTGATAAGCAAAGTGGGACTTGACACTAGCAGTTAGTGAACAGCTAACTCCTATGATTTTGGGTGGTGGTGACAGAAAAATCATCAGATGCTGTTGCGTCTAAGGGATATTTGAAATATGAGCAAGACTTGATGTGGCCTGTCAGGGCTGGCAGGATGCATGAAGCTACCAGGGGGTCTGAGGGAATTACACATTAGATTTATACGAGTATAGAACACAGAAGTTGAGAAGTCTTTTTGTAACACAGATAGAGGGATTATTGGAAGCCTACACAATGTTCACAAAGGAAATACTCATATTAGACATATGGCACCACTCTGGAAGATTCCAGTTTTTTAGAGTGATGGATGGCCATAGAATTTCAGTTAAGAAAAGGCATCTTGCAAGGATGGGCATCATTCTCCAGGAGAGGGCAGATAGATACCTTGTGTCAACTACCAGTATGCATGTTATAGCTCCAGTAAGAAGAAGGTAGGGATCCAGGAAACAAAGAGTGGAAGTAGGAGCATCTCATTTACTTCCCAATGACATATTTGTGATTTGTGATTTCTGTCCCTATTACTCTAGGATCTGTACATGTAGAGGGATGTCTTGTTTCCAGATTGTGGGTGTGGGAAGACAGGTACTCTTCCATCCTCACTGGGGCAGCCTAAATCCAATGAATACTGATACAAGGTTGTACCCGTCCTTGAGTCAGCCTAAATTCAATGAGTAGTTTATACAAGGGCCCCAAAGTCCAGACACCTCAATAGGGGACAAATTCAGAGGCCCTTTCAGTTTCAGGGCTCCTCATGGAATTGGCCAAAGTCTTCATAATGACTCTATCACAGCCCAGCTATTCTCTCTGTCCTACCCTACATTCTTTATTCTGTTAAGGTGATATTCACAGTAAAATTCCACAATAACCCTCTAAACATTAATGTCTTTCTCAGAATCTCTGCATTCACAACCTGATATAATACTGTACTTATCCACATGCAAAAAATGAAGTGGGACTTCTTCCTTGCACCATACATAAAAATTAACTTAAAATGGATCATAGCTCTAAATAAGATCTAAAACCATAAAATACACAGAAGAAAACACAAGGATAAATGGTTGTGACTTTGAGGTAAGCAAGCCTTCTTAGATATGATGCCCAAAAGTGCAAGTGAGAGATAAGGTAACAGACTTCACCAAAATTCAAAACTGTTAAGTTGGTGAAAAGACAAGCCATGGAATGGGAGAAAAAATTTGCAAATCATATATTTGATCGGTTTTGTATCCAGAATACACAAATTATAATTCAATAATAAAAAGACAAATAACTAAGTTAAAGATAGGCAAAATACTTGAATAGACATTTTTCAAAGAATGTATACAGAAGGTGCCAACTGAACACATGAAAAGATCATATGTTACACAAGCTTGTATCAACAAGGGAAATGCAAATCAAAAGCACCATGAGTTATCACTTTATACTCACCAGGATGGCCATAATCAAAAGGTGGGATAATACTTATGGTTGGTGAAGATGTGGGATGTGTGGGATTCTAATTTCGAATCCTCATACACTGCTGATGGCAATATGAAAAGTTCCTTTGAGAAAATATGAAAGTTACTCAAAAGTTACATATTTAGCATAATTTTTTAAAGTTATACTCCTACCATATGACCCAGCAATTACACTCCTAGTTATATGCCCATACAAAAACTACACAAATGTTCATACTAGTGTTATTCACAAAAGCCAAAACATTGAATCAACATAAATACCCATCAATTGACAAAAGGATAAGCAAAATTTGGTGTGTCCAACAATGGATGGGACATTATTGGACAATAAATTAATAAAGTATTAATACATATCATGATATGGATGAACAATGAAAATATTATCCTGAGTGAAAGAAGGTAGTTACACAACACCACATATTGTGGGACATCGTGAAATTTCAGAACAGACAATCTATGAAGACAGAAACTAGACTAGTGGTTGCCTGGCACTGGGAGAGCTGTGGGCAATGAGCATTGACTGCTAATGGATGTGGGTTTCTTTTGGGAGTAGTATGAATATTCTCAAATTGATTGTGGTGATAGTTGCACAACTCAATACACAAAAAAACATTCAATGATATGGTTTAGATGGATGAATTGTGTGATGTGTGAATTACATAGCAATAAATCTGTTTTAAAAAGTCATTGACTATCTAATTGAAGTGTTCAATGAGTAGAGCGGCAGAGTATTTAGATTTTCAAGCTTTTTGAATACTGTAGTTTCAAAAGCACAACTGTAAACAATAAGATATTAAGATTTATTTTAAAAGAAACAAAAGAGAAACTATGGAACATCAATAGTTTACCACATTTAACTCTAAATTATAGAATTATACTTTTGACTATCTTGAATTGTGGGAATATTTTTCTGATAGAGCTCCAATATTTAAGTGGATAAATTGATAGGCTGTACTGCGATTGTTCAAACGAAAAAAATTATAATCTGGCAGCAGCTCGATTTGAATAAATATTCAAAAGAATGATGGAAACACATCTTTAATGAGGTTTTTATTATAAAAGAACATTTGTTGAAAATTTAATTGAATTGCAGGAAAAAAAATTAAAAAGAAGATAATACCTACAATGATATTTTGGCAGGAATAGTTACAAATTTCAATGAAAAGAGAACACTACAATTGAAGGCATTATCCAGAAAGCTTAATTTGCTGTAAGCTTACAGAAAATATATTCCCTCAGTCAAAAATATTATATTTTACAAAAAAGTCTCAATTGAACGTGTCAACAATTTGAAGTATATTAACTGACTAATATAACTTTGTTTAAAACTACAGAAAATTTTAATTATGAAATTAAAATATTAGGTTATAGAATTTAGAAAATACGAGGGATGTGGTGTTTATGTATGTATCCTATAGCCATAGATGCATCTATCTATCTGGCTAAGAAACTAACTTAAGTAACTATGCACCAAGATAAATTATTCTCTTTATGTTCTTTAATGTTCATAAAAATCAACATAAACAAGGTGTTTAAAAATTATTTAATGGAATACATTGTCTTAATCTTTTAGAAAATATTTTTATTTTTTAAAGATTTTATTTATTTATTTGTCAGAGAGAGAGCATGAACAGGGGGAGTGGTAGGCAGAGAGAGAAGCAGGCTCCCTGCTGTGCAAGGAGCCCAATGTGGGACTGGATCCCAGGACCCCGGGATCATGACCTGAGCCAAAGGCAGCTGCCTAATCGACTGAGCCACCTAGGCATCCCAGAAAATGTTTTTAAAAACAAAATTAATTTTTTTTTTTTGTAAAAAAACAGGGAGACAAACCAAGAAACAGGCTCTTCACTATAGAGAACAGACTGATGGTCACCAAACGGGAGGGAGGTGGGGATATGGGTGAAATAGGTGATGGAATTAAGGAGCACACTTGTGTTGAGCACAGGATGAGATATGGAAGTGTTGAGCCCCTGTATTGTACACCTGAAATTAATGTAACACTGTATGTTAACTATATTGGAAATAAAATTAAAAATTTATATGTAAAAAATATTTTAAAGGGCCACCAATACAATAACAGTGTCTTATTAAAACATAAATCATTATTTTAAAAATTAGTTAACTTTATTTTAGTGTATCTATTCCAACTACCTCACATGGCCACCTACTTGCTCTTGTGTGGCAGGATCTAGAAGCTTTCCCTTTCTATACCAGGTACCACCCTTCTTAGAATCGCTGATAAATTGGTAGACACTAGGCTTTCCCTGTGACAAGAAAACTACAGCTATCATACATGAGATCCCACAAAGTTTTCGATTTCAACATTTCTGACCCTCTGTCTTATTTGTTTAATTTCGCTCATAGAGAGGGGGCTTATGGTCTGAGGGTTACACTTCTCTGTGTGCCGTTGATCCACTGAGGACTGCCACTGTGACAATTCTGTCCTGTTCATTATCCCCTTGTAGACTACATTGTGTAGCACTCATTGTCTCAACTGACTTCTTCAAACATGCCCAATTTTCTTTATTAAGGACAAACAAAACAAAACAAAGAAATTCCACCTGTCCTTTGCCCAAGACGTTCCCTCTGTCATGCCAAGTACTCCTCCTTTCTATCATCATGGATCATCTACCATCTACCTCAGAGATTAACTTTAAGTAGCTATGCTCTGCAAATCCTCACCTACCTAACTTATTTCCATTATGAGTCTCCTGCAAATTGTCAAACTAAATAATGCTCCATTTTTTTCAGTTTTCATGTTTTTCCCGGCTTCAATAATAAATTCTATTGCCTTCTCCACCCCTCATTTTTTCCCAGTTTTATTGAGATATAATTGACATTCAGCACTAGATAAGTTTAAGGTGCACAGCATACCAACTTGACATGTATATTGTGAAATGATCATCACAGTAAGTTGAGATAACATCCTTCAGCTCATATAGATACAAAAAAAAGTTTTTTTTAATGTTTCTGCCTTGTGATGAGAACTCTTAGGATTTACTCTCTTAGCAATTTCAAATGTAGCATATGACATTGACTGTAGTCACCATGCTTTACATTACATCTCAACATTAATATCTGGAAGTTTGAACCTTTCGATTCCCTTCATCCAACCCCCCCCCCCCGCCCCTCAGCTCTGGTGCCCACAAGTCTGATCTCTTTTTCTATGAGTTTGGGTGTTTCTTGTTTTGTTCTGTTTTGTTTTCCACTCTCTCCTTAAAACCTCCCCCACCCATCGCTCCCCAGCCCACCCAACATTATCCTGTGACTACTCCCACCTCTCAGACCTCACCTTCCCCATTACCTTGTTGGCACACCAACTTCTCTTCTTCCTCAAACATAGCCTTTGCCATAGCAGTATCAATTTTATAACTTTTCTCCTTATTCACTAGCAAAGGGATCTGGTTTTGTAATTTACTCATGGGCTTATATTTAACTCTTCATCTCCAGCTCTTAAAGCTTTTATTGTTGGTGCCTCATTTCCTACTCCTACATCTTTTACCCATATATTCCTCAATTGCCATAATTCATCACCCCTGCCACGAAGTCATTACACAGCTTGCATAACCAATTCCTTCTCACTTTCCTAATTCTGTGAACACTGGGATTTTCTTTAACTCGTTCTCCTTTTTTTTTCTGTACTACTTAAGTGTTAAATTTCATCAAATCTACAGTATCACATAGCACCTAGCTGATTCAGTCAGTACAACATGTTACTCTTGATCTCAGGGTCATAAGTTTGAGCCCCATGTGTGGCACGGAGCTTACTTAAAAACAAAACAAAACAAAACAAAACAAACAAACAAAAACAAACAAACAAAAACCTAATAAAAATAAACTTTTAAAAAATCTACAAATCTCAAATCCATCTCCAGTGCCAAGTCCCAATGTAAGGGCTAAGTTTCTCACCCAGGCTTCTGTGCAGACCAGACATTACTATATTTAAAGGAATTTTTAACCTGGGGTAATAACAAATATACTTGCAATAACAATGGCTTGGGCATTTTAAATAGTTATTTTGTTCTTTGAGTCATATTAACAGGAGGTAGGTAAAGTTTTTGAGAGGAAAATGTCAAAAGTCATGGATAAAGGGATCTTCTGCTAAAATCTTTCTGTGGATATGATGAAGTTCTCTTTTCTTCTAATTTAAAATAAACTTATTAACTATGACTTTGGGGTGTTTAATTTTTTTTCTTCTTTCCTCCAAATTCATTGAGATATATTTGCTATATAATAGTGTGTAAGTTTAAGATGTGCAATATGACAATTTGATATACATACATATTGCAAAATGATTCCCACAATAAAGTCAGGTAAGAGCCTCACCTCACTTCACTTCACCTCACCTCACAAAGTAACCTTATTTTTGTGTGTGGTGAGAACATTTAAGATCTACTCTCTTAGCAGTTTTGAAGTATATAATACAGCATTGTTAATTCTGGTCACCATGCTGCACATTAGGTCCCCATGACTTATTCATGTTATAAGTGGAAGTTATAACATCACCCATTTCCCCTACCCCTCAGCCCCTGGACACCACTTATCTGTTTTTGTTTCTATGAGTTCAGCTTTTTTTAGATTCCGTGTATAAGTGAGATCATACAGTATTTGTCTTTCTCGGTCGGACTATATCACTTAGCATTGTAACTCAAGGTCCACCCATGTATTAAATCATAATGAAGAGATATACCCACCAGTACTTTGATAGTGGACTTGGGAAGAATTAGGAAAATCACAGTATCAGGAGAAACCAAATGTATCATTGAAGCCAAAAAAATCAGGGAAAGCTTCACATAGAAAACAGCTGGGGATTTATGGTAAAACTCACTGTGAAACATTAGTTTTTTTTGGTAGTTTTGTCTTTTAAGGCTGGTAGTCAATGAGAGTAGAAAGATATTACTTCTAAGAATAGGAAATGTTTTGCCAACGAAAGGTGTTCTTGGTTGGATGTTAAATTTGATATAGATGTTCTCGAAATGGGGCTGATGAGAACGTAGAGATGAAGAAGTCAGTGCAGAAGTTAAATCAAAAGGGAAATGCCCTTCCAGGTGAAGGGAGATTCTGAACACATCTGAAAGATAGGTTTTCAACTGCACTAGGATGAGGTCCCTCTCATCTAATTAATCTAATTAATGGCAGTGGTTCTAGGAAGTCAATAGAGAACACTCTGTCAGACCTTCAACTAACTGCATAATATGGGAATGACAAGGTTTATGGTAAGGGTTCCCAGAGTGTGGTCCTGACCAGCAGTGTCACCAGCACATGGGAATTTGTTCAAAGCACACATTCTTGAGCCCCCAAGACTTACTGACATAGGGAATTCTGGAAGTGTGCCCAGCAATCATCTTCTGTCATGCTCTGCAGTAATTCCAAAGCATGTTCAAGTGACAGCCACTAGTTTGAAGACAAAGGAAAGTTTGTAAACCGACACACAAGAGCCCCTACTTAAATTCTCTTCTCTCTTGCAGCTCAGTCTCTGGAGGATTCTTGGTTGCTCACTGAGGACAAAACCAGCAGGGCATATCTGGGGCTTTCATCACAAGTGATGTAAGTGTAGAAGAACACTGGCAGAATCCCTTACAAATACTATTTCAGCAAAAGCTGGAAGTGGGCATAGCCTGAATGAGAGAGGGGATGGCAATATTCAGGGATGTTTTCACCTATTCTCAGCCAAAGTCAGGGGCAGCTGCTTCAAGATGTCTCAACCAACACAAAGGACACTCCTCCAAATAGGAATCTGGCTGAGTAGGATCGGCTTATTTCTAACGAGACCTAAATATTGGAAGCCATTACAGACAGAAAAAAAAAAAAAAAAAAAAAAAGAAAATAATTTGGAGTAGTGTGATCATGCCTCTTAAAAGGCTGTGAGGTTGTGAATTGTCATGACTTCCACTGAGAATGTTTGGCTACATGAATCGAAAAGTCTAAGCCATATTTATGCTTATTGTCTTAGCAAGTTCACTTAACCAAAATTTATCCTGAGAAAAAAAATCATGTTAGTATTATATCCAGGATATGTGTCATCATTTATAATAGCGCAATTTAGAAATTACGTAAGAATCTTAACAGAAGCTTGGCCACAAAAAAT
Source organism: Callorhinus ursinus (assembly GCF_003265705.2). Classification (NCBI taxonomy): domain Eukaryota; kingdom Metazoa; phylum Chordata; class Mammalia; order Carnivora; family Otariidae; genus Callorhinus; species Callorhinus ursinus. The sequence goes on along the minus strand of NW_027397122.1, from coordinate 2,703,769 downwards.
GATACATCTGTGCATTAGCATACTGACCACCACTAAAATTAAGTTTTCAAATAACTTTAAATATATGGGATCATTCTTTATGCCACGATGTCAAATGATGGTGTGGGAAGCATATCTATCTATATGGCAGGCTCAAAATTGTATAGATGGGTATTTCAGGACCGACAGAGAGAAGACAAAATACTCCAAAAAGTTCATGGTAGTGATCTTTAGAAAAAGGAGTCAAGTTTTATTTTTATTTTTATTCTTTAAAATAGTTTATGTTGCCTCTCTCCCCAACTTACTTTATGATAATTGATTTACTTTATCACTGTTCTCATGTAGTTTTAATTAACTTTGTCATTTTAGTGTGTTATTAATTTCATTTCTCTGTTGTTTTAAGGTTTTTGTTCTTTAACTATCTAGGTGTCAGTTATTTATCTTATTTAGAATTATATTTTTTTGGGAATTAAGTATGTCTTAGAAGAGACATTTCGAAGAAAGAAACAGAAGAATGAACAAAGCAGCAATATCAAAAAATGTTTCTAGAGGAAATTAAAATAGATATTAATAAATTAGAAAAGAGAATCAATACTTAGAATGTAAAATTCTTGAAAGAATAGATATCCTCAAAGAAAAAGGACAGTAATCAAATATATACTTGAAGAAACCTTGGTAAAATTGAATGAAGAAACTGGCTTCGAAAAGTAAGATGTATTTCAGGAAAATTTAATAATGAAGATTTTTTTTTTTTTTTTAATTTCAAGGATAAAGAAGGACTCCTGGAAAAATTATTTTCAGATAGATCCATATATGGTTTGTTATGAATTCCTCCTCCATTCAGTGTCAGGAGAAAATGGATCAACACTTACAGAATGACTTAGTATGTGTGGGTATGGGGCTTGTGGGGAGGAGGTAATGTCTTATAATTCTTCAAACAACTTAGATTTAGTTTATACACAAAAGTGAAATATAAACACTTGCAGATCCTTGCTCATATCTTGTTAAATATGTCCAATGTGTCAGGGATCATCTGCTTCAGCAGAAACTCTGTGATGGACCTCGACCACTGACCACCCTTATAGGCACCTGCCTGCATGTGAATGTCCCCCTCTGGTCCCTCCCTTCATCCATCCAGGCCACAAGTACTTAGTGAACAACTGCTGTGTGTCAGGCACTATTTTAAGTATTGGAGTTATAAGAGTGAACAAGACAAACAAGATCCATGACCTCTTGGTTCTTACATTCTAGTACTCTAGTACTCTAGTAGGGAGCTTAAACAAATACAGATATGTGGTTTCATAATTTTAAAAATATTTAAAGCTGCCAAAACTTCTACTTTGCTTTCCATCAAGATCATTTCAAATCACTCTTGTGATTAGCACAAGGGTTAAGAGTTGAGGCTTTAAATTTAGATTCCTGTTGTATTTGAGCTAGCACTAATAATTACTATCAGTCCAAACTTTGGCAAGTTATTTAACTATGTATTGTGCTTCACCAATACAAGTAAATATTTCATGAGGTTGCTTCAAGATTTTAGCCAGATAGTACATATAAGGTGCATATGCAAATTCCAAAAATATATGTATTCAGCAATATTGTTACTATCTTAGGGAGCCTCTAACACAACACAGTTAAAAATAATAATAGTAACATGAAAATTAGAAAATGGATTTCCAGTATTGTCTAAAACAACAGTAACAAGGTAAAGCACACTTTAATTTCCCTCCTGTTCCCTTGCCATCTTGGTCTGAGTGGAAAAGGAATGACTGATGTGTGAAAGGGGGTGTGTACCTGGGTTAGCTGGAGCAGCTCTTTTCTGGCACACAATCCAATATGCTGTATACAGTTAAGTTAACTTATCCTGACATAAGTAAATATCATTCCTATGTGGTTTGTGTGCTCCAAAGGAAACAAAATCAAGAGGGTAAAAAAAAAAAATCATTCTTACACTTCTTGAATTACTACTTTCTTATTTATTATAAACATAGAGATAAAAGATGTTACCAGTCCCTAAAGCTCAGAAAAGGAGCCAAGTCTAGTGTAAATTATAGATGGTAGGGTCTGATTCTGTAATTGAAACAGAGGAGTTTTGGAGATCTCTGAACAATTCATCACCGGGTGTTAACAGTGATTACACAGATGATAAGGAGGATCCATCAAAAGGTAAAGGGGTTGGAACCCCTTGATGATGGAGTTTTCTTAACTTGTGTTTATATTCTTCTGGACTCCACAGAAAGTTTAAAGGTTTGGTGAATTCCTTGGCTGGTTCAGAAGTTGAGGCATAAGAGCCTGTTCGTAACCATCTAGAAAACAAAATAGGTAAAGTCAAGGAATGTCCAATATGAAACTGGATTAAGATTTTGACAGTTTGGTTCTGAGGGAAAGGTGCTGGGTGCGAAGAGCAGGGCCATGTAGAATGACTTTGGGTTGTCTGTGCATAGGAGAATCTGGGGCTGCATTAGGGGAACTTCCAAGAATGAGAGTAGCAAAGGGAGTACTATGATGTCATGCTCAAGGATAAGGTGTTAGACATCATTCAGGCTTGACTCCCAATGTCAGCTAAAACTCTGACCGGTGTACAATCTTGTGAAAGTGGGTTAGCCTTTATAAAATTAGGCAGAGTGGGCTATAAGGAATGACACTGCTTCATAGACTTGTGAAGAATAAATGAATTGATGTATCGTGGCCAGATAAAATGGCTCCCATAGAGATTTTGGTGGGTGCCATGTTGGAGGCACTGGGATCAACTTGTGTCTCTTAGTGGTGAAGCAACAGGTCCTGAAAACTGGAGGTGACATATTCAGTCCTGAATATGGACCCTTCTCCAAACATTATATAGAGTCTGTCAGTCCTCTCTTAAATGTCTTCATTTCAAATCTGTGATCTGACAACAGTTATGTAAGGCCTTTTCAGAAGCCTACCCCGAGGAGGACCAGCTCTTTAAGGGCAACACCAGTGGCATGAAGGAGCCCAGGGAAGGCCATGCAGGGAGCAATCCTATTTCAGAGGAGTTGGTATTTGACAAGCATCTGAAGTCCCAACTTGGCTCTCAAGTGAAGGCTAATCATTTCCCCAAATACTTTCTAATAGCTCTGAGATGGAGCCCAGAAGGCTGCTGTCAGGCCTCCCTGCACGGAAGCATGGAAACACCAGCCCCACTGCCCAGGTGATGGTGCTGGCTACAGGCTCAGGGAATGCCTGACTCAGCAGTCAGGGCAGCAAAAGACGTGGAGGCCGCAATGAGTCACCTCACGTTTCCTAAATAAAGGAGCTGCCATTTCACCTGTTGTTCCACACTGTTTGTTTTGTTTTGTAGTTACAACACTCCCTTTTTCATTGTATTTATTTACTAGACTTTTAACTTTCTGGAGGAAATATAACAGTTTTAGCTCTATATCATAATTGTGACACGTCAGAGACATGTAGACATACAAGCGTCATACAAAAACATTAAACAAGAGGTCACACGTTCTGTGACCGTGCTAAGGATGTGCTGCAAATTTCTTCTTACAAAACACATTGCACACTGATGGCTTGACTTTGCTGGAGACCTAGTGCAACTTCCTGTAATAAACTTTATCGCCAGTAAATCAGTGTCAAGGTTAATTGGAGACATAACAAGGCATTTTGGTGCCTTAACTAGGTGACACAAGAAGCAACTTCGTGGTCTCACTTGAAACATTCCCAAAGTTGAAATAGCACCTAGTCACAGTTTCTGAAAGCCCTGAAATCATAGAGCAATCTTTCCATTTCTAAAAGAGAGCTCTTGATTGAATTTCAGATGTTGCCCTATATAAAATTCACATTTTTAAATTTGCATAAAATGATGTATTGAGCCAAAATATTTAGGCATCATTAACATTAATCCAAATGCAAAATTAAATGATATATTCCACTTTTCCACATTATTTGATAATATCAGATTATGTGAATTTTTTTAATACCAAAAAATAATAATTTTTTTAATTTTAATTTAATACCATGGTATTAAAAGACAAAAAAAAAAGTCCTTTTCTAGGTCACTGTAAAGCCACAGAACTGTTCTCATTTGTAAATTGATGGTTTTGGCACATGTTTCAGGTCTCCAACGCTATCTACCTTAGATGGCCTCAATCATCAAAGAGTATCTTTTTCTGGTCACAAATCTTATCCAAGAAAATGGTCTCTGTTAATTTCAGCCTTAAGCAAAGAGCCCCCACCAATAGTCTTAGTTTTGATCATTGGTACGTAGATATGGTGCAATTTACTACAGTTGTCCATAGTGGAAAACACTGTCTACTGTAACATCTCAAATTCCTCTGCTTAGTGGATTAATTTCTACCATGATTTTTAATTGCTTTTTTTAAATGGGTACTGAAATCTACATTTTTTGAGATTTATATACACAGAATGAATGAAATTATTTTAAACCACACTGAACGGTTCCTTTGCTAATGGAGTCCTCTGTGGAGGCCAAACTCATGTCAAGCTGCCAGTTTCAGCATATACCTTCTTATGTTTAGATATAAAAGAAATATTTATAATTTGGGGGGTGAACAAACTTTTCACTTCTCTTGAAAATAATAAGCAATAGGAGAACTCACTAATCACATCAAAAAGGAGAAAATAATAACACTATACTTTTCTAATTTGCACAAAGGGAAGTATACTTTTAGGCAACTATGTCAATCATGGTCAATCATCAGCAGATCAAATATAGGCCATTTCATGTGGCATAACCAATTCCAGTGTTCATGAGAACACCTAACTGTAGCAGGGCTCAGAAAATAACTGTTGACTGAATAAGCAGATAAATGAGCAAATGAGTTAAGCAACTGTCATTGAAAAGTTTCCTGAAATTCAAAAATAAAAGGATACTTTACTTTCCATAAGCAAATTTCATTCACTTTCCAGTTTTTCCCTGGTTGAGTTTGATCTGTTTTTATTTTTAATTACATTTTCCAGTGCAAACTTTGCAATTTAATTTTATTCATTTCTTTAGTAAATCTTTATTGATTGCCTACTACACGAAGACTCCATGTTAAGACGTTGAAAATACCACAGTAAGTAGAACAATTTTTATGTCAGTTTACATGGATCTTAAATTCTAACAGAGAAAAGAAAGACAGCAAAACAGGAGGCAGAGAGAGATGGTGGAGGAGTAGGAGATCTGGATTTCGTCTGGTCCCAGGAATTCAGCTGGATAGGGATCAAACCATTCTGAACACCTACGAACTCAACAGGAGATCAAAGAGGAGAGTAGCAACAACTCTCTGAACAGAGAAGCGACCACTTTCTGGAAGGTAGGACGTGCGGAGAAGTGAATCCGAGGCGATATTCGGGAGGATAGACGGCGGGGGAGGGGCCTCCGTCGGCCACTTCTGGCAAGTGCTAGAGTCGCAGAGCACAAAATCGGACCTTTTAGAACTCTGCTCTGCTGAGGGACGTCGCTCCAGTGGCTAAGTGGGGGGTGGAACTCTCCCGGGACAGTGTGGTCTCAGGACTCTCGGGGTCACAGAAAGACCGGGGGTGCCTGAGTGCGGCAGAGCTCCCAGGGATCGGAGCAGGGAAGCCGGCTGCAGAGACGGAGCCGAGGCGCGGGCACTCAGCTCGGGGTTGCCATAAACTGTGATCCGCGGCCCAGTCGGGCCACTGCTCCTCCAGCAGGGACCCAACAAGCAGCAGATCCGGGGAGACTCCCCTTCCTACCCCGGGAGGAGCGGCGCGGGAGCGCACCGCAGGGATCTGCTGGGTTTGGAGACTCCACACGAGGTCGGGTGCCAGAGATAGAAACGCTCGGTCACAGGCCGGGTAAGCACGGAGTGCGGCCGGAGACCGGGGACACGGGAGTGAGTGCTTTTCTCTGGGGGCACACTGAGGAGCGGGGCCGCGAGTTCTCGGCTCCTCCGGGTGGAGATTGGGAGGCCGCCATTTTCACCCTGGTCCTCCAAAGCTGTACCGAGAGCTTGCAGGGAACAAAAGCTCCTGAGAGCAAACCCGAGCAGCTTGCTTAGCCCAGACCGACAAGGGCGGGGCAATTCAGCCTCCGGCAAAGACATTTGGGAACCACAGCAACAGGCCCCTCCCCCAGAAGATCAGCACGAACAGCCCAGCAAGCCAAGACCAAGTTTACCGATCAAGGAGAACGGGAGAACTCCAGCGCTAGGGGAATACTGCACATAGAATCCATGGCTTTCTAACCATGATTCTTTAGTCTTAAAGTTAATTTAACTGTCTTTTTTTTTTAATTTTTCTTTTTCCCTTTTTCAACCAACATCTTATCAATCCCTTTATTAAAAAACATTTTTATTTTTCATTTTTAGAGTCATATTCTATCCCTTCATAGTAGTTACCCTTATTTACGGCACATATATATATATATATATATATGTTGTTCGCTGTTAAAATTTTGAGATACAGTTTCTTCTAACAGATCAAAATATACCCTAAATCTCTAGTGTATGCCTTTTCTAGTCTCCTGCCTGATCACATTCTCTCCCCTTTCTTTTTCTTCTTCTTCTTTTCTTTAAAATCCTCTTCTTTCTTTTTTCAAACAACTTATCAGTACCTTTTATAAAATTTTTTATAATTTTCATCTTTACAGTCATATTCCATCCCTTCATCGTATCAACCCTTATTTTTGTACATGTATAACTTTTTCTTTCTTTAAAATTTTGGGAGGCACTTTCTTCTAACAGACCAAAATACACCCAAAATCTAGTGTGTGGCACTGATCTATGCACCAGCCTGATTATATTTGATCCCTATATTTTCTTTTTTTTTTTGTTTTGATTTTTTGTTTTTATCTTTTTCTTTTTCTTTTTTCTTTCTTTCCCTGTCTTTTCCCCCAGTTTCAGGTCTTTTCTGATTTGTTTAGAGTATGTTTTCTGAGGACGTTGTGACCCTGAAGCATTTTGTTCTCTTATTCATCTATTCTCCTCTGGACAAAATGACAAGATGGAAAAAAACACCTAAACAAAAAGAACAAGCGGTAGTACCGACTGCCAGGGACCTACTCAATACGGATATTAGTACGATGTCAGAACTAGAGTTCAGAATCACGATTTTAAAGATACTAGCTGGGCTTGAAAAAAGCATGGAAGTTATTAGAGAAATCCTTTCTGGAGAAATAAAAGAACTAAATCTACCCAAGTCGAAATCAAAAAGGCTATTAATGAGGTGCAATAAAAAATGGGGCACTAACTGCTAGGATAAATGAGGTAGAAGAAAGAATCAGCGATATAGAAGACCAAATGATGGAAAATAAGGAAGCTGAGAGAGAGATACAAAACTACTGGATCACGAAGGCAGAATTCGAGAGATAAGCAATACCATAAGACGAAACAACATTAGAATAATTGGGATCCCAGAAGAAGAAGAAAGAGAGGGAGGGGCAGAAGGAATATTGGAGCAAATTATAGCAGAGAACATCCCTAATTTGGGGAAGGAAACAGGCATCAAAATCCAGGAGACACAGAGAACCCCTCTCAAAATCAATAAAAATAGGTCAAAACCCCGACATCTAATAGTACAACTTACGAGTCTCAGAGACAAAAAGAAAATCCTGAAAGCAGCTCGGGAGAAGAGATATGTAACCTACAATGGTAGAAACATTAAATTGGCAACAGACCTATCCACAGAGACCTGGCAGGCCAGAAAGGACTGGCATGATATATTCAGAGC
>NW_027397122.1:2679892-2695725 GCF_003265705.2 Callorhinus ursinus | reverse complement strand
GAAGAGAGAATCAGCGATATAGAAGACCAAATGATGGAAAATAAAGAAGCTGAGAAAAAGAGAGATAAACAACTACTGGATCACGAGGGCAGAATTCGAGAGATAAGCAATACCATAAGACGAAACAACATTAGAATAATTGGGATCCCAGAAGAAGAAGAAAGAGAGAAAGGGGCAGAAGGTATGTTGGAGCAAATTATAGCGGAGAACCTCCCTAATTTGCGGATGGAAACAGGCATCAATATTCAGGAGGCACAGAGAACCCCTCTCAAAATCAATAAAAATAGGTCAACACCCCGATATCTAATAGGAAAAATTAGGAGTCTCAGAGACAAAAAGAAAATCCTGAAAGCAGCTCGGGAGAAGAGATCTGTAACCTACAATGGTAGAAACATTAAATTGGCAACAGACCTATCCACAGAGACCTGGCAGGCCAGAAAGGACTGGCATGATATATTCAGAGCTCTAAATGAGAAAAATATGCAGCCAAGAATACTATACCCAGCTAGGCTGTCATTGAAAATAGAAGGAGCGATAAAAAGCTTCCAGGACAAACAAAAACTAAAGGAATTTGCAAACATGAAACCAGCCCTACAAGAAATATTGAAAGGGGTCCTCTAAGCAAAAAGAGAGCCTAAAAGCAACATAGACCAGAAGGAACAAAGACAATATACAGTAACAGTCACCTTACAGGCAATACAATGGCACTAAATTCATATCTTTCAATAGTTACCCTGAATGTAAATGGGCTAAATGCCCCAATCAAAAGACACAGGCTATCAGATTGGATTAAGAAAACAAGACCCATCGATATGCTGTCTGCAAGAGACTCATTTTAGACCCAAAGACACCCCCAGATTGAAAGTGAGGGGTGGAAATCCATTTACCATGCTAATGGACACCAAAAGAAAGCTGGGGTGGCAATCCTTATATCAGACAAATTAGATTTTAAACCAAAGGTTGTAATAAGAGATGACGAAGGACACAATATCCTACTTAAAGGGTCTATCCAACAAGAAGATTTAAGAATTGTAAATATCTATACCCCTCACATGGGAGTAGCCAATTATATAAGGCAATTAATAACAAAAGGGAAGAAACACATCGACAACAGTACAATGATAGTGGGGGACTTTAATACCCCCTTGACTAAAATGGACAGATCATCTAAGTAAAAGATCAAAAAGGAAATAAAGACTTTATATGGCACACTGGACCAAATGGACTTCACAGACATATTCAGAACATTCCATCCCAAAGCAATGGAATACACATTCTTCTCTAGTGCCCATGGAACATTCTCCAGAATTGATCACATCCTAGGTCACAAATCAGGTCTCAACTGGCACCAAAAGACTGGGATCATTCCTTGCATATTTTCAGACTACAATGCTTTGAAACTAGAACTCAATCGCAAGAGGAAAGTCGGAAACAACTCAAATACTTGGAGGCTAAAGAGCATCCTACTAAAGAATGAATGGGTCAACCAGGAAATTAAAGATGAATTAAAAAAATTCATGGAAACCAATGAAAATGAAAACACAACTGTTCAAAATCTTTGGGATGTAGCAAAGGCAGTCCTAAGAGGAAAGTATATAGCAATACAAGCCTTTCTCATGAAACAAGAAAGGTCTCAACACAATCTAAACTTACACCTAAAGGAGCTGGAGAAAGAACAGCAAATAGAGCCTAAACCCAGCAGGAGAAGAGAAATAATAAGGATCAGAGCAGAAATCAATGAAATAGAAACTAAAAGAACAGTAGAACAGATCAATGAAACTAGGAGCTGGTTTTTTGAAAGAATGAACAAGATTGATAAACCCCTGGCCAGACTTATCCAAAAGAAAAGAGAAATGACCCAAATCAACAAAATCATGAATGAAAGAGGAGAGATCACAACCAACACCAAAGAAATACAAATAATTATAAGAACATATTATGAGCAATTCTAGACCAGCAAATTAGATAACCTGGAAGAAATGGATGCATTCCTAGAGATGTATCAACTACCAAAACTGAACCAGGAAGAAATAGAAAACCTAAACAGACCTATAACCACTCAGGAAATTGAAGCAGTCATCAAAAATCTCCCAACAAACAAAAGCCCAGGGCCAGATGGCCTTCCAGGGGAATTCTACCAAACATTTCAAGAAGAATTAATACTTATTCTGAAAAAGTTCCAAAAAATAGAAATGGGTGGAAAACTTCCAAACTCATTTTATGAGGCCACCATTACCTCGATCCCCAAACCAGACAAAGACCCATCAAAAGGAAAATTACAGACAAATATCCTTGATGAACACGGATGCAAAATTTCTCACCAATATGATCCAACAGCCCAATAAAAGGATTATTCACCATGGCCAAGTGGGATTTATCCCTGGGCTGCAAGGTTGGTTCAACTTCCGCAAATCAATCAACGTAATACAATACATTAACAAAAGAAAGAACAAGAAACCTGATCCTCTCAATAGATGCAGAAAAAGCATTTGACAAAGTACAGCATCCTTTCTTGATCAAAACTCGTCAGAGTATAGGGATAGAGGATACATACCTCAATATCATAAAAGCCATCTATGAAAAACCCACAGCGAATATCATTCTCAATGGGGAATAACTGAGAGCTTTCCACCTGAGGTCAGGAATGCAGCAGGGATGTCCACTATCACCACTGTTATTCAACATATTATTAGAAGTCCTAGCCACAGCAATCAGAAAACAAAAAGAAATCAAAGGCATCTGAATCAGCAAAGAAGTCAAACTGTCACTCTTTGCAGATGATATGATGCTTTATGTGGAAAACCCAAAAGACTCCACCCCAAAATTGCTAGAACTCATACAGGAATTCAGTCATGTGGCAGGATATAAAATCAATGCACACAAATCAGTGGCATTCCCTTTTTTTTTTAAAGATTTTATTTATTTATTTGAGAGAGAGAGAGAGCATATGAGAGAGGGCAGGGGCAGAGGGAGAAGCAGACTCCCTGCAGAGCAGGAAGCTTGAAGCGGGACTCGATCTGGGGACTCCAGGATCATGACCTGAGCCAAAGGCAGACGCTTAAATACCTGAGCCACCTAGGCGCCCCATCAGTGGCATTCTTATACACTAACAATAAGACAGAAGAGAGAAATTAAGGAGTCGATCCCATTTACAATTGCATCCAAAACTATAAGATAACTAGGAATAAATCTAACCAAAGAAGCAAAGGATCTGTACTCAGAAAACTATAAAATATTCATGAATGGAATTGAGGAAGACACAAAGAAATGGAAAATGTTCCATGCTCATGGATTGGAAGAACAAACATTGTGAAGATGTCAATGCTACCTAGAGCAATCTACACATTCAATGCAATCCCCATCAAAATACCATCCACTTTTTTCAAAGAAATGGAACACATAATCCTAAAATGTTTATGGAACCAGAAAAGATCCCAAATAGCCAAAGGAATATTGAAAAAGAAAAGCAAAGCTGGCGGCATCACAATTCCGGACTTCCAGCTCTATTACAAATCTGTCATCTTCAAGAGAGTATGGTACTGGCACAAAAACAGACACATCTATCAAATGAACAGAATCGAGAGCCCAGAAATGGACCCTCAACTCTATGGTCAACTCATCTTTGACAAAGCAGGAAAGAATGTCCAATGGAAAAAAGACAGTCTCTTCAACAAATGGTGCTGGGAAATTGAATGGCCACATACAGAAGAATGAAACTGGACCATTTCCTTACACCACACACAAAAATAGATTCCAAATGGTTGAAAGACCTAAATGTGAGACAGGAGTCCATCAACATCCTAAGGGGGAACACAGGCAGCCACCTCTTCGACCTCAGCTGCAGCAACTTCTTCCTAGAAACATCGCCAAAGGCAAGGGAAGCAAGGGCAAAAATGAACTATTGGGACTTCATCAAGATAAAAAGCTTTTGCACAGTAAAAGGAACAGTCAACAAAACCAAAAGACAACCCACAGAATGGGAGAAGATATTTGCAAATGACATAGCAGATAAAGGGCTAGTATCCAAAATCTATAAAGAACTTATCCAACTCAACACCCAAAGAACAAACAATCCAATCAAGAAATGGGCAGAATACATGAACAGACATTTTTCAAAGAAGACATCCAAATGGCCAAGAGATCCATGAAAAAGTGCTAAACATCGCTCAGCATCAGGGAAATCCAAATCAAAATCTCATTGATATACCACCTCACACCAGTCAGAATGGCTAAAATTATCAAGTCAGGAAATGATAGATATTGGCGGGGATGCGGAGGAAGGGGAAACCTCCTACACTGTTGGTGGGAATGCAAGCTGGTGCAACCCCTCTGGAAAACAGTATGGATGTTCCTCAAACAGTTGAAAATAGAGCTACCATACGATCCAGCAATTACACTACTGGGTATTTACCCCAAAGATACAAATGTAGGGATCCAAATGGGTACGTGCACCCCGATGTTTATAGCAGCAATGTCCACAATAGCCAAACTGTGGAAAGAGCCAAGATGCCCATTGACAGATGAATGCATAAAGAGGTGGTATATATATACAATGGAATATTATGCAGCCATCCAAAGGAATGAGATCTTGCCATTTGCAACGACGTGGATGGAACTGGAGGGTGTTATGCTGAGTGAAATAAGTCAATCAGAGAAAGACATGTATCATATGACCTCACTGATAGGAGGAATTCTTAATCTCAGGAAACAAACTGAAGTTTGCTGGAGTGGTGGGGGTGGGAGTGATGGTGTGTCTGAGTGATAGTCATTGGGGAGGGTATGTGCTATGGTGAACACTGTGAATTTTACAAGACTGTTGAATCACAGATCTGTACCTCTGAAACAAATAATGCAATAGATGTTAAGAAAAAAGAAGGAAGATAGGAGTAGAAGAATGAACGGGGGTAAATTGGAGGGGGAGATGAACCATGAGAAATGATGGACTCTGGGAAACAAACAGGGTTCTAGAGGGGAGGGGGGTGGGGGGATGGGTTAGCTTGGTGTTGGGTATTAAAGAGGGCACGTTCTGCATGGAGCACTGGGTGTTATGCACAAACAATGAATCATGGAACACTACATCAAAAACTAATGATTTAATGTATGGTGATTAACATAACAGATTTTTTTTAAAAAGTAAGAAAGCAAAACAATTTATAGAATTATATTTGGATTAATTCTACAGAGAAGTATATCGATGCAAAAGGAAATGAAGCTGATAGAATGTAGCCAGCTACAGATCATGAAAATGGACTAGAAGTAATAAGTAAGCTTGGTACATTGGATGGCAGCTGAGTAAGTTCTGTGTGGCTCAGACACAGAGGGTGAGTTTCGACTGAAACCAGGTGAGGTATGCAAGTAGTCAGGTGTCGGATCATGTAGAGCCTTCACCGTCAAGTTGATAATGTTCTGTTTATATTAATAGCAATGGGAATGTGTTAAAGCAGTTAAGCAACAATATATTACTCAGTAATAAATTAAATCCATCCTTTTTATAGCAACAAAGTGTTTGATGACTGAGTGTATTGAAAAGAAAGTACAAACTCAGAAAAATGAAGCTATGGAGTGAATAAGATTATGTCATCTCCCAGTATTTATATGTTGAAGGCCTAACCCCCAATGTGATCCTATTTAAAGGTGATTCGATCATGAGGATAAAGCCTCATGAATGGGATTTGTGCCCATACAGAAGAGACCTCAGACAGGCCTTACCCCTTCCACCATGTGAGTACACCGCAGGATACCAGCTATGAACCAGGACTGGTTCTCACCAGATACCAAGCCTACCAGTGCTTTGATCTTGGACTTCCATCTTCCAGAACTGTGAGAAATATTCTTCTATTGTTTGCAAGCCATTCAGGTTATGGCATTCAGTGATAACAACCTGAAGTAAGATGGAAAGAGGGAACAGTTTGAAAGGAAATTTAGTAGCTAAAGTTGGAAGAGTCTGGTCTTAATATGGGGGTGGAGTCGAGTTTTAATGTGTTTCTCAGATTTCCCGATGGTTTTCTTGAAGAAGACTGGTATCAAGTTCAAGGATAAGGGTTCAGTGAGAGGTTCCTTTTGATGGATTCTAATATTTCTGAAAAATTCAAGTAAGTTTGTTGAATAGACCTGGGTACTCAATCTATGAGCTCATGATAGATCAGTGGAGCTGATAGTTGTATACTTTTTTCAAATTTTTGAGGAACTTCCATACTGGTTTCCACAGTGGCTACAACCATTTACATTCCTACCAGTAGTGCACAAGGGTTTTCTTTTCTCCATGTCCTCACTGATAACTATTATTTCTTGTTCTTTTGATGATAGCCATTCTAACAGGTGTGAGATGATAGCTCATTGTGGTTTTGATTGGTATTTCCCTGTTTAGTGATGTTGAGAATCTTTTCATTGTTCCTATTGGCCATCTGCATGTCCTCTTTTGGAAAAATGTCTTTTAAGATCCTCTGCCCATTTTTCATTTGGGTTGTTTGTTTGTTTGTTTTCTATTGAGTTGTATGAGTTCTTTATATATTTTGGATGTTAACCACTTATCACGTATATGACTTGTAAATATTTTCTCCCATTCAGTAGGTTGCCTTTTCACTTTATTCATGACTTCTTTAGCTGTGAAGAAGCTTTTTAGTTGATGTGGTCCTACTTGTTTTACGTTTGTTGCCTTTGCTTTTGGAATCAGATCAAAATATCATTGCCAAGACTGATGTCAAGGAGCTTACTAAGTTTTCTCCTAGGACTTTTATAGTTTCCCGTCTTACATTTAAGTTTTTAAACCATTTTTAAGTTTTATTTATTTAAGTAATTTCTATACCCGATGTGGGGCTCAAACTCAGGACCCTGAGATCAAGAGTGGCACGCTCTTCCAACTGAGCTGCCAGATGCCCTTCAAGTCTTTAAACCATTTTGAGTTAATTTTGTGTAGGGTGATGGTCTAGTTTCATTCTTTTGCATGTTTCTGTCCAGTTTTCCCAGCACCATTTTTGAAGAGACTGTCCTTTTATCAGTGGGTATTCTTGCCATCTTTTAATAAATTCAATTACTAAGATAGATAGATGATAGATAGATAGATAGATAGATAGATAGATAGATAGATAGATAGATAGATATAGATAATAGATAAATGATAGGTTTCTGAACTCTCTATTCAGTTTTATTGATCTATATGTCTGTTTTTATGCCAAACACTATACTGTTTTGATTACTATGCCTTTGTAATATAGTTTTAAATCAGGGAGTGTGATGTCACCAGCTGTGTCCATCTTTCTCAAGATTGTTTGACTATTTGGGATCTTTTTGTAGTTCCATACAAATTTAGGGTTGTTTGTTCTATCTCTACAAAAAATATCATTAGGATTTTGATAGGGATTGCACTGACTCTGTAGATTGCTTTGGGTAGTATGGACATTTTGACAATATTCATTATTCCAATTCGTAAGCATGGTATATCTTTCCATTTATTTGTATCTTCTTCAATTTCTTTTATCAATGTATTATAGATTTTTACTTTAATAACATTTAAGTAAACCAGCAGGTAGATGTTATATTTTGTATATGTATTCTCATTAAATATGATTAGTTTCAACAGAATATGACATATTTATAAATCTAAAGGAGCGTTTCTTAGCCTCAACACTGTGGACATTTTGCATTGTACATGTTAGCGGCATTCCTGGCTTCTTCCCACTAGATGCCTCTACCCTGGCTGCAATAACAAAAACTAATTCCAGGCATTTCTAAATATCCACTTAGGGAACAAACACTCCCAGTTTAGAACCAGTAGCATAAAAAATAATGATGAAATTAACACCAATATCCTTTCCTGCTCAGTCTGAAAAATGTATCATTGCCATCCCCTTGAATCCCCCATGAACGTCTCTCAGATTTCTTACTCTTCCTCACAGATCAGAAGAAACCAGCCTAGAATTCTGCATTTTTATTACAATAATTTTATCTACAGTTATTTCGGGTTATTTTCGTACATTTATTCCTTTTCAAACATATCTTCTACTTGCGCATGTTATTGTAATTTTTAAATATTGAATCATACTAAGTGTATTATTCTGTGACTTGCTATCTTCAGTTAATATTATTTTCTTGAAATTTCACCATTGATAAATGTGGTTAAACTCTATTAATTTTCATTTCTTCATAGTTTTACATTGCATGAAAACATCATAACATTTATTCTTTCTACAATAGACAGTTGGTTTGTTTCTAGATTTCTGGTATTATAAGTAATGTTCCTAGGCACAATTTTGCCTAGGTAAATAGATAGATATTGTGGAGTTTCTCTAGAAGAGTGATTCTCAACCTGGGACAAGTTTACCCTACAGGTGACATTTGACAATTTCAAGATATTCTATACTATCCCATCTGGAAAGTATTACCAGCAGCTAGTTGATAGATAGGCCCGGGATGCTGCTAAACGTCCTGCAAATCCCAGGACAGCTATGCCCCCAACAAGAAATTTTCTAGCCCAAAATGTCGGTAGATACACTGCTAAGGATCCCTGTTCTAATGCATATGTTTAAGGATTGATTTGCTAGGTAATCGGATATATGTCTCTGAACTTCAGTGAAAATGCCTAATTGTTTTCCAAAATGGTTATTTATGTTCTCACCAGTAGTGAATAAGAAGTGAATAAAATTTATACTCCTTGCATTTGATATTATATTTTTACGCTTTTGTATATCTTATGTGTGTGAGGCAATATTTCATTTTAGTTTTTACTTGCATTTCCTAAAGAATTAAATCACTTATATTTTGTTGTCAGTAAAGTGCACATTTTTGTTTCCATTGGATTAATTGCTTCTTTTTTTCTTAGAAAAGCAGACGGCCACATGCAGCACCTCATTTGGATATGCCTGGAGTCTTAGAAGCTTGACTATCTTATAGTCTCCTAAAAATGGACCCTTAAAGCTTGTTTGGAGGTTTTAGCAGGGGAGTGCATCTATTCCTATACCCTTGACCAAAGAATGGTCCAAGAAGGACATATATGAAGCAATGAGGAAGGAACACCCACCTAGCCAGCCAGATCAGCAAAATCAACCTTGGTGATTAATGGGGTCACAAATGGTCACATCCCACTTAATTCCTTCTTAATTGCTTGTAAGTGCTTTTACATAGGTTGGATTCTAATCCTTTCTGCTTTATATTTGTCTTTTCCCAATTTGGTTTTCGCCTTTTCCCTTCCATCACAGTGTTTTTTAAAGAGCAGTAATAATAATTTTATCTAGTTTAATTTAATCTCCTTTGTTATTTATACTTTTTAGGTCATATTTAAAAAATCTATTCTCTAAAGACAAACATCATTCTCTTACGTTTATAGCTCTTCTTTTTACCTGTGTTTACAAATCCACTGTGAGCTAATTTTATATATTGTATGTAATAAAATTATGATTTAAATCATTTTTCATTTTGAGAACCATTTGATTCAAGATAATTTATTAACGGTTCTTTTTCTCTCTCAAAATGCAATGCTAGCTTCATTGTAAATAAATTTTCATATTTGAAAACTTTACATTTTAAAATACTGAGTCTTCTATATGTTTAGCTTTAGTGAGTTATAGCAGTTTTATATTCTTTTATCCATAAAAATATCGCTTGTGTATTTCTTTAGATTTATATTTAGTTACTTTCGGTTGTCATTTAAAATTTTATATTTTAAAATTATATTTCAAGTTTGTTTTCACTGTATAAAAATCAATTATCTGATGTATATTGACTTCGAAATCCACAAGTTTGTTAAACTCTTGCTAATTTCACTAATTAATCTGAAGTTACTCTCGACTCCTCTCTTTCCTTTATAGTCACATCTACCGCATCAAGAAATTCTGTTGGCTCTAATTTGAAAAATGATCAACTTTATGTCATTTTATCTTATTGCAAGTCACACCATTCCTTGCACCTACAGTATGACAGTGTGCCCCTGAACTTTTTTACCAGTTACAACAGTCAGTTTGTTCCTCTTACTGGGATGTTAGATTGTGCCATTTGTCCACTTAACACTCTCTACGTTTCCCTAATTCGCTCTGGATTAATGCCATCAGCTAGGAGTCTCTCCTCCTCACTCCCCTAGCCAAGTGAATTGTCCTCCTCGCTCTTTGCAAAATGGGGTCTGACCCTAATTTGATGCAGGACCTCTTTTATTACTGCTTGGCACACATTTTCCTCAGATCACTCCATTCCTCTGTCCCTCGCGTTGTTTACACATTTGTTCAAATGGCACTATTCATTGAGTTGTTTCCTACATAAAATTCCCACTTTTCTCCATGACACTCCCGATCACTACCCTACTCTGTCGTCTGTTGTTTGTGGATGTTATTTAGTTTGATCATCTCTGTCACATTTAACATCTTCTAACACACAATTTATACATCTTTATTATCTAAGGATATAAACTACAAAGCCTCCATGAGTGCAGCTATGTGCTTTGTATTATAAAAGCTGTTCCATAAATGCATTTTTGATTATTAAGTGACTGAGTAAATATATTCATTACCAATGATTTTTTGAATATATATATGATCATCCTGAGCTGCTAATAATGAATGTTTGTTCATTATTTCCCAATTTCTTACACTCCTTTTTTCTTTTTCTTATTTTACTATGTAGCTGGCATGCTGTTACAATTCTTAATCAAGAGGTTAAGGGTACTGATACTTGTAATTTCCATATCTTAAGAATGCTGTGACACCATTAAATATGAGTCTTCCTATATGTAACACCATGAATGCCCATTATCAAATTAAAACATTTGTCTTTTGTCCCTCGTTTGCTAAGCGTTGACATTATGAATATAAATTATATATGATTGAATGATTCTACTTCTATGTAGAAAACTATATTTTCTCTTTTCAACGATTAATGCGATAATATACAATAATTATTTTCTAAACTTCATTATCCAAGTAAAATGTCAACTCAGTATTGATTTTTTTTATGAATACTGAAGTTAATTTGGTAATATTTCTGTTAGGATTTTTTGCCTGTAATTATCTCTTTTAAAAATAATATCAGTGGCTTTGATATTTAGATTATGATTTGGGTTTTTTATTCTGCAACTTGTGCACAGGATGATTTGTTCCTTGATTATTTGATGGAACTTACTTAAGGAGCTATATGGACCTGGTAGCTCCTTTCTGGGAAGGTTTGTAATTACTGATCAATGACTGTCATGGTTATTGGCCCATTCTATATTTTCCAAATCTATCCTAAGTAATTGTGAGTAAATAACACGGTTTTCAGAAAATGGAGGCTTCATCTTAAATTTTCAAGTCCTTTAGCCCAGAGTTGTTCATGACATCGTCTAATCATTTTTTTAAATATTTATATTCTTTATATTTTTACTGCTTTTTAAAATCTATATTTTATTGACTTTTTCTTTTCTTTTTTTTTGTAAGTTCCCCAGAAGCTTGTCACTATTATTCGTATTTTCAAACAGCATGAGAACATACATTTATTTTTTCTATTTCATACATTTATTTTTTCTATTTCTATTATATGTTTATTCCCTATTTTATTAATTTTTTATTCATAACTTCTCACATTTCTTTATTTTGGGAGGGTAATTTATTATTTTTTTAATCTTTCAAAGCTAAATAATTAGATCACTAACATTCAGCCTTTTATTTTTACTAATGTAAGCATTAAAAACCATGTATTTCCTGTAGCAGAGTTCTGTAAGTTTTGAATTTGGAACATGCGGAGAGCTAGAGTAAACCACCTAGGCCATGCAGCTGGTAAGCAGTGAAATGCCACATGGACCCAGGCAACCTGGCTCAAAAGTTCATGCTTTTACTCACTGCATTTCATCATCCAACAAGGGAAAATATTTACTAAATAATGTTATAGTATAATCTAATGTGAAATCTTAATCAGAGATACTTCTTAAAAATAAACAAATAGAGGCTCCTGGGTGGCTCAGTTTGTGAAGTGTCTGCCTTCATCTCAGGTCATGAACTCAGGGTCCTGGGACTGAGCCCACATTGGGCTCCTTGCTCAGCGGGGAGCCTGCTTCTCCCTCTCCTCCCTGCTTATGCTCTCTCTTGCTTTCTCTCTCTCAAAGAAATAAAATCTTTAAAAAATAAAAAAATAAACAAATAAATTCTTCTTCTTAGCATAAATAAATATATGCTCAAAATAAGAGGAAACTGAAAATTTTTGTGTAATTTATCTCACATGGTGTAGCTTAAAATTATTGTTCATTAGAATTCTCATGGATCCCAAATCACACCAACATTGAAATGTCTTTCAGAAGTTATTCAAATGAAACACATACAATGTGAATCAAAATAATGTACTTTTTTTTATTATGCTATGTTAATCACCATTAGTTTTTGATGTAGTGTTCCATGATTCATTGTTTGCATATGACACCCAGTGCTCCAATCAGTATGTGCCCTCTTTAATACCCATCACCAGGCTAACCCATCCCCTCACCCCTCTAGAACCCTCAGTTTGTTTCTCAGAGTCCCTAGTCTCTAATGGTTCATCTCCCCCACCGATTCCCCCCTTCATTTCTCCATTCCTACTATCTTCTTTTTTTTTTTAACATATAATGTACTATTTGTTTCAGAGGTACAGATCTGTGATTCAACAGTCTTGCACAATTCACAGCACTCACCATAGCACATACCCTCCCCAATGTCTATCACCCAGCCACCCCATCTGTCCCACCCCCCACCACTCCAACAACACTCAGTTTGTTTCCTGAGATTAAGAATTCCTCCTATCAGTGAGGTCATATGATACATGTCTTTCTCTGATTGACTTATTTCGCTCAGCATAATACCCTCCAGTTCCATCCACATCACTGCAAATGGCAAGGTTTCATTCCTTTAGGTGGCTGCATAATATTCCATTGTGTGTGTGTGTGTGTGTGTGTGTGTGTGTGTGTGTGTGTGTATATATATATATACACGACATCTTCTTTGTCCATTCATCTATCAATGGACATCTTGGCTCTTTCCACAGTTTGGCTATTGTGGACATTGCTGCTATAAACATGGGGTGCACATACCCCTTTGGATCACTACATTTGTATCTTTGGGGTAAATACCCAGTAGTGCAATTGCTGGATCGAATGGTAGCTCTATTTTCAACTGTTTGAGGAACCTCCATACTGTTTTCCAGAGGGGTTGCACCAGCTTGCATTCCCACCAACAGTGTAGGAGGGTTCCCCTTTCTCCACATCTCCGCCAACATCTGTCATTTCCTTATGTTAGTTTTAGCCATTCTGACTGGTGTGAGGTAGTATCTCATTGAGGTTTTGATTTGGAGTTCCCTGATGCCGAGCAATATAGAACACTTTTTCATGTGTCTGTTGGCCATTTGGATGTCTTCTTTGGAAAAATGTCTGTTCATGTCTTTTGACCACTTCTTTTTTTTTAAGATTTTATTTATTTATTTGACAGAGAGAGACACAGCAAGAGAGGGAACCCGAGCAGGGGGAGTGGGAGTCTTTTGCCCATTTCTTGATTGGATCATTTGTTCTTTGGATGTTGAGTTTGATAAGTTCTTCATAGATTTTGGATACTAGCCATTTAAAATAATGTACTTTTTAATTGGAAATTCAACAACTGAGATTCATATGATTATTAAAATTCACTTTTGACTTATCTCTGTCTCTTCTCAAATCTTTGTATTTAGTTGTCATTTGGAAATAACATTAACTATTAATATATTCAACGCAAAGATAATAAATGCAGAACCCTTTGTCAAATCTCATATTTAGGAAGGGAAAATACCTCAGAAAATTGATAATGGAATGAATTAAAGATATAATTCATTACTCTATTTGTGTGTATTATGCACCGACAATGCAATGGAATATTCTAGACTTGCTAAACAAACAAGCAAAGAAAATAAAAAATCACCCCAAAACATGATAGTTTCAATTTTGTTGAAATTGAAAATTTTGTTATCATTGAAAAATGATAGACCAAGAACTTGGTCTATCATTTTTAGACCAAGTTCTTGGTCTATCATTTTTAATTATCCTGAAGCTAGCAATATTTGTTTTGCTTTATTCAATAAATAAATCTCACCCTGTGAGATTTACTCTTAAAATACAAAATCTCATTTTAGTTTACAAGGTCCACAGATTAGAGGTCAAAATAAAAAGAATTTAATTAAAAACACTAAGTGATTTGGACATTCCAATTGACAATTAGAACAGAAAATCAAAGTTATGTAGAATTTATTCTGAAATTCTATTATGCTTCTCAAGGAAAATCTACATATGGCACAATGGATATTATATCCACAAAACTGAAACAGAGATAAATAGATGGAAAGATGCATTGAAAAATCATTCTTTCATAATTGGAAACTAAATTAAGATCACAAAAAGCATGGTACTGTACAAAACAAAATTACCCAAGTGAGTCCTATTTTAAGAATTCTTGAGCTAAACTAGGTATTTTTAGCTTAATACTAGGAAAGAATTTGCCTTTTCTAATGAACTGCTTCTCTCTTTGATCAGATGAGACCCACAAAACTACCAAATCATGTGTGTGTGTTTTCTTATTTGCTTGGCTCTCAAAAAACTCAGAATGTGATTCTGACCTTAACTGAAGAAAAAAAATATTTTGCTGGTATAACCTCATTCTATAATTTTACTATTTTGGGGGGAATCAGATAGATTTAGTTCTCTAGAAACAACTTTTCACATTGATAAAGATGCACAGTGCAATAATGATTTTGCAAAATTTCAACATATTTAAAATATAACATTATGTGCAAAATAGAGCCCTGAAAAATCTTGGTATTTGTGAACAGACAAAGCGAACCATAGACCATGGTGATCTTGCCCTGTTCCTCTTTTATCTTACATTTTTAAAATAAGTGTATTTGTTAAGGATTAACCTTTACTTGCTTATTACAGAAATACGCTAGTAGCTGGGATGGAGAGATAAGTTTTCTATTCTCTTAAGAAACTACAGTCAATAATCAATAGGCTGTCTTGCTTTCTTCTCCAGGAAAGAAATCCTTCGGTGACTAAAATAAAGCCAAGGGGTTTTGAAGGGCTTTGGGTCAACCTGATATTTAGATCAACCTGATCAAGTTCTTTTCCAGAAGAATTGGACATATAGGAGATTGAGATTTGGGAGAATAATTTGACATTAGTCTCCATAGTTTGCTAAGTCATACTATATTATGAGACATATCAAAAGATTTGTGGATCAAGCTTGGTGCTTGTTTGCTTATTATAGAAAGTGAGCAGAAAGAGGTGCAGAATTTAATGATGGCTGTTGCTAAATTACACCCAACATTGCCTATTAGAATTTTAATGTTTATAACTGCTATCTGTAGAAATTACTCAAGGAACACATACCAAGTTATTGTTTGTTGATCTAATAGACTACCATGTAATCTGGCATTAACTCTTCTTGCAATCCTTCATTGCTTTCCTTTCTCTTGAACATTCCACACTCCAACCAGAGTAGATGCGTTCTCTATTCATATTGCACATTTCATAATCTTGTCCCTTCTCCTTTAAAGCTAAGTATAAGTCTTGGGGGGCACCAGAGTGGCTCAGCCAGTTAAGCCTCCACTATTGATTTTGGCTCAGGTCCCATCTCCGGGTCATGAGATCAATCTCTGCATCGGGCTCTGCACTTGGCATGGCTTGAGATTCTCTCTTTCCTGCTCCTTCTACCCCTCTGCCCCCACTCTCACTCTTGTGCACACTCTCTCGAAAGAAAAGAAAGAAAGAAAGAAAGAAAGAAAGAAAGAAAGAAAGAAAGAAAGAAAGAAAGAAAGAAAGAAAGAAAGAGAGAGAGAGAAAGAAAGAGAAAAAAAGAGAGAAAGAAAGAAAGAGAGAGAGAAAGAGAGAG
>NW_027397122.1:2675216-2679792 GCF_003265705.2 Callorhinus ursinus | reverse complement strand
GAAGGAAGGAAGGAAGGAAGGAAGGAAGGAAGGAAGGAAGGAAGGAAAAAGCCAGTCAGTTATAAGTCTTGTATTCTACCAGTCTTCCTCATTTTTCCCAACTGGAAATAACATCTGCTTATAAAATTCCATAGCACTTTGTGTTAAATATCTCAAATTGGTTAGATGTTATAAGCTCTCAGAGCAGGACAACAGTGTGAAATGCAAATGTATATCACATTGTATCCTTTCTCCACAGCTATCAAAGACATCCACTTCCCACATGATAATCTATGTTTTTCACTGCATTAAACAGAAACTATGATCTGACTCCAATCTGCCTTGTAAGTCCTATTTTTTTTGTGAGTCCTATCATTTATTCTTCACTCACAATTTAGATTCTTTCAATGATGAATTCCTTGAAGTACCCCATACCACTTGCAGTCATTTTAACTTAGGCCATACATTAGTTTTAGAGTAATAAGCCTGATCCTTAAACTTGTGGGTGAAAACAGACTTGTAAGTCAAGACAGGGTTACAACAAAATCTTCACTTTCCCTATGTATATGTGAGCTTTGTGGCAACTCATTTATTAAACAAAACTGTATTTTCCATAATTTGCCAAAGACTAAAGTTAGACACCGAATTCCCTCAGTGACTTATTTTCCAATGCCAGCAACAAACTGTGAAATGAGGTGTAAAATTGGATAAATTCTAATGTCCCTTGTACCTCTCTACATCCTAAGTTCTCAGCTATTTTCCACATTGTTATGAGGACAAGAACATTCTGAGAATAGGTGCCTAAAGAGAGGAGATTGGAGTGGAGTGAACAGAAAGGAACTATGTGACATTTAGAACGCTATAATTGCTAATGTCACCTATTTTAAATATGATTATGCATAGGCATTCACTTTGTACATCCAGTGCGTCAGGAAGTAACAGACAATAAAGTAGAGGTGAATTCTACGTGGTGGTTCTTTGGTCTATTTGGGGAACATCAGGCTTCTCTTCAGCCTGTCAGGATGCAGGATGTCTGGGTACTAATGGGCTTGTGAAACACAGCATATGCTCACAGTTCCAATGGCTGAGCAACTGCCACCACATTAAGTTCTGTAAGAGAAAAATGAAAATTTCAAATTAAAAATATCTTTATGTCCTCAGTTAACCGCAGACAAATAAGAAAGGAAAGAAAGCTTAAGTAGGAATCCTGTGTGCTGATGAAGTAAAAGGAAAGGATAGTGGTTTAAATCTAAAAGTTGGCAGGATTCCTTCTTACTCGGGGGAGGTCAGTCTTTGCTCTAGTCAGCACTTCAACTGATTGGATGAGGCCCACCCACATTGCAGAGGATAATCCGCTTTACTCAAATTCACTGATCTAAATGTTGATCCCACCCAAACAAAACAAAACAACGACAAACCAAAAACTCCCTTTTGGAAACATCAAGAATAATGTTTGACCAAATATCTGGGCACCACAAGCCAGCCCAGTTGACATATAAAATTAACTCTCATAGGCACATATCTAGAACATCAGATCATAGTACTTCCTTATTGATGCCGAATCTAAGGAAAACAGCCTAAAATATTGTTGCATGGTATTTGTATTATCTTTCATGTGAAATTAAGATTGTAGCACATGAACGGACAGTGTCAAAACTTTGCTATGTGCATACATGAGGTTATAGGAATTGTTTCATGTTTGCTTGGCACTAAAACTTAACTGTATATACAGTGTGGAAGCTCTCAGACTCAGACTGAGGTTTACTTTTATTTTACCTTGATAATAGACTGTGGGTATTGGATAACCCAAATCTATCACGATTTGGCAGTTATCATGTGCCAAGAAATCCCGATCTGTGCTAGTTCAAGTGTGCTTTGAAGAGTTTAGTGGTATTTTTTATTCCCATTTTACAGAAAATGAGGCCTAAAAAGATTAATATAGCCAGTATCTGAAGCTAATTAATAGAAGTAGCAGGAGCTGTAAATTCTAACATCTGCAATTTCAATCATGAGGTTATATTTTGTGGACACTACAACTACATTTCATAAGAATATTTACTAAGGGAAAATATGCTAGATTTTTAAAGGAAAATAGCAAGTCACAAAGTTTTATGACATTAATACACAGAAATATTGAAAGGCATTATCTGTGTTCAAGGGTTGAGGAGTATTTACGTTTTCCCTTTTTTAATATATTCTAAATTTATTATAACACATGTATTTCCGTCCATGTTAGTATATTAAATAAAAATTATTTCAAACACAGGGGACAGTTTTATCTCAATTTAAAACATGGAACTGTTCATGCCATAGGAACCTACTTTTTGTTTTAGGAAGAAATTCCTAAAATGTGTGAGATGATGAATCAGGTAGCTTTTTTTTCTTGGGCAAAGTTTTGATTAATTACTGCAGACATTCAATCTGAGTATTTCTGCTGTGAGGAGAGCTACAATTTTCTAAGAGAAATGTTTAAGTACTTTCTGCTGGAGATAGTCAGAAGCCAAGCAGGTACCTAACTGGCATGTTAGCCATCCCTTTCTCCAAATGAAGATGCTATCACTCCTGTCTGGGAAAGCACATGGGAAAGATGATCCATAGTCCCTCTTGTATTAGCTTAGGGGGAAGACTGTAGTCACAGAATAATATCTTTGCTAAATGATTTATAGTCATTCAGCTTAATTTCAAGGGCATAAAATTTATTTCCTCAAAGTTTTAATTTAATTTAACAGAATAATATTTATGGTAGTCATAGAAGGGAGTTGTTATTCCAGAACATGTGATTTGTCATTTATAGTCTCCAATCCTTTGTTGATATATAAAAAATATTTCTCATGTACCCATAATTGCATGACCTTAGATATGCTTCACATAATTATATTCTAAGCAATTTAATTAGAATATTTGATAAATTATGGTATGGAAAAGTTAGAAAACTTTCCATGATAAATGACAGCATATTTGACCTTTACTTCTACCACAGAGTTCTAAAGTACAAAACAACACTCCTTTGATTCCAGTGTGTATACCCCGTACACAATCCCTTAATACAGAACTCAAAGTAATTATCTAAGATTTATGATATGCTTATCTCTTTTGGCCTTCTTCTCTAGTTGCTTGTTTGCAATCTATCTGTTTTTTTTCCAATATCATTAAACATTTATATTTTGCATATAGAAAAATTCCCATTTTTGGCATACAGTTCTATGAGGTGTTGAAAATGCAAAGATGTGTGTAATCAACACCACAGATGGGATGAAGAACAACTGCAACACCCCAAAGACTTCCTCATGCAGCCACTTTGTGTTCAGAACTCCCATCCCCATATCCCAGCCAACCATCGCTCTGTTGTTTCCATTCGTTTGCATGTTTTCATTACATAATTGCCTTTTATTTTATGCTACTTAAAATCCTTCTTACTATAACTAGAGTAAAAATACCAAATGGATGGAAATAAACTCAGGAGAGCTTTTTACATAACCTTAATACAAAAATATTATGTTACCTGCCCTAGAGAACCAACATAAAATTAATTCAATGTCCTGACTCCATTCCGAGGTTTGATGAAAATCATTGTTGTCATTGTGGCACCATAATCCTGAAAACACATTTAATCACCTTCAGTGTGCTATGTACAGTGTAGTGTGTTGTTGTGGTTAAAACTTTTATATTGAGATAATTGTAGATTCACATTGGTTGTAAGAAATAATACAGAGAAATCTCCAGCACATTCAATATAAAAAATACAACCAAATCTGGAATAACTCTCAAAGCCCAAGTTTATACATGCAAAATGGAGTAAAAATTGAGAAACTCCCCAGCTATAATAGGAAAGAGAGATTTTACAAATTTGTCTCAGTGAATACATCATGAACCTGTAACACTTTTTACGTTGTGCCTGACTGCATGCGTAAAATAAAACGCTCACATTACAAAGCAAAAATAGAATTTGGTGTATCGCTTCAATCAGAATTAAAAAATAAAATGCTCTGCAGCCTAATGCAGTCTACTCACTTTTATCATATTGTTGTTGGAGTGCCTGAAAAACTGGAATAATTTTATATTTTTAATAATTGCATTTAACAAGAACTCCTTCCTTGACCAGACTCGGGTCAGGCACCTCAGGCTTCTTGTCCATCCTCTCTGAGGCCAGAGTTCAGCAAAAACGGCTGAGTACGTTTAGAGAGCCCTCCACTGATACCTGATGAAGCCCCTCATCCCCACCCTTAGTGCCCAAGTCCTTGCCTGCCTTAAGCATGGGGGAGCCTGTGAGCCAGTGGAGCACGAATCCCTCTACCCTTGATGCTCCTCTTGGTAACTTCCATGCACAGACCCCTTCACTCAGCTTGTCGGCTGTCAATACCCTGCTGCCTTAGTTGTACTCCAAGTTGAGTTCAGTTTTATCTTGAAGGCTCTCTCCCTTATTGGACTCATGTGAATAAAACCTGTCCTGCTCTTTTTAACAGGTGAACAGATGTCCAGTACAAAATTTTCTTTTCCCTGCTTCAGTGGATATTAGCATGGCAGCTTTCTTAACATTGGTTTTGCTGATGTTCAGAGTTGTGCAAATATCACCACTCTCTTATAGCATTTAACAACC
>NW_027397122.1:2659328-2675206 GCF_003265705.2 Callorhinus ursinus | reverse complement strand
AATTCACTAGTTTTTAGGATATTCAGAGTTGTGCAAATATCACCACTATCTTATAGCATTTAACAACCCCAAAAGAACCCCATACCCATTTCCCCACTCCCTGCCACTACTTCCCAACTTCTAATCTGTACTCTGTCTATGGATTTGCCCATTTTAAGCATTTCATATTAGTGGAACGCTATGATATATCACCTTTTGTAAGTGACTTATTTCACTTAGATAATGTTTCCAAGTCCACCCATGATGTAGTTTGTGTCAGTACTTTATTCATTTTTATGACCAAAAAATATTCCAGTTATGGACACACTGCATTTTGTTTATTGATTCATCAGTTGATGGGCATTTGAGTTTCTATATTTTGGTTAATATAACCAATTCTGCTTTAAACATTCACTTTTGTGTTGACATATGTTTTCATTTCTCTTGGGTATGTACCTGGGAATGTAAATGCTGGGTCATTTGGTAAGTCTATGGTTAATTTTTTGAGGAACTCAAGCTGTTTCCAAAGCACTGTACCATTTTACATTTTCATCAACTGTGTTGAGGGTTCAAATTGATCCAGATCCTTGCCCGATTTTGTTACTGTTCATCTTTTTGATGACAGTCAAACTTGTAGATGTGAGATGGTACTTCAGTGTGTTTTGATTTGCATTTCTTTCATGGCTAAGGATGTTGAATATCATTTCATATGCTTATTGGCCATTTGTATATCTTCTTTGGAGAAATGTATCTTCAAATTATTTTTCCACTTATAAAATGAAATTATCTGTCATTTCCTGTTATGTTGTAATAGTTTTGTACATAGTCTGGATACTAGACCCTTATCAGGTATGTAATTTGCAAATATTTCTCCCCTCTGTGGCTTGTCTTTTTTACTTTGTCGGTAGTGTGCTTTGAAGCATAAATATTTTTCATTTTGAAGAAGTCTGGTTTATTTATTTTTTATTTTTCTTTACTTCATTGCCGTGTTTCTGGTTTCATATTTAAGAAACCATTGCCTAGGGACACCTGAGTGACTCAGTCAGTTAAGCAACTGACTCTAGATCTCAGCTCAGGTCTTGATCTCAGGGTTGTGAGTTTAAGCCCTGTGTTGAGCTCCATGGGCTTGCAGCCTACAAAACAAAACAAGACAAAACAAAAACAAAAAAAAACACAACAATAATAACAATACCAAAAACCCAAAAAACATTGCCTAATTCAAGATCATGAAGATTTATGTCAAGTTTTCTTCTTAAGATTTGTGTATTTTTAACTCTTACACATAGGGCTTTTTATATATTCTGGGTTAATCTTTGCCTATGATGTAAAATGGGTCTCATTCTGTTGCATGTGGCATCCAGTTGTCTGAGCACCAGTTGTCAAAAAGACCATTGAGTGGTCTTGGCATGCTTGTTGAAAACCAGTTGTTGGGGCGCCTGGGTGTCTCAGTCGTTAAGCTTCTGCCTTCAACTCAGGTCATGATCCCAGAATCCTGGGATGGAGCCCCGCATCCGGCTCCGTGCTCGGCGGGAAGCGTGCTTCTCCCTCTCCCACTCCCCCTGCTTGTGTTCCTGCTCTCGCTCTCGCTGTCTCTGTCTCTGTCAAATGAATAAATAAAATCTTAAAAAAAAAAGAAGAAAACCAGTTGTTTATACATATAAGGTTTTTTTTTTTTTTTTTTAGCTACCAGCTGTATTCCACTGATCTCTATGTCAACATTTATACCAATATCGCATCTTAATTTTGTATCTTTGGAGCAAGTTTTGGAGTCAGGAAGTGTGTGTCCCTCAACTTTCTGTTTGTTTCAAAACTGTTATGATTATTCTGGGTCCCTTGCATTTCCATATGAATTTTAGAAGCAGCATATTAATTTCTGGGAAAAAAAACAGCTGAAGCATTTATAAATGTTATATTGAATCTTTAGATCCTTTAGATGAGTATTGCCATCTTAAATTATATCTGAAGTTATTATCTTTCCATTTACTTATGTCTCCTTTACCTTATAAAAGTATAAAAGTACAAGTGATATTTTTATATGGATTTTGTATTCTGCTGCCTTTCTGAATGTTTTGTTTGTTTGTTGGTGTGTGTGTGTGTGTGTGTGTGTGTGTGTGTGTGTGTGTGTGTGTGTAGGTTTAGTTTTAATAGATTTTTTTAGCAGATCTTTTAGGATTTTCTTTATATAAGATCATGTCACCTGTGAATACAAGTAGTTTAATTCTTTCTTTCTCATATGGATGTCTTTTATTTCATTTTCTTGTCAGCTTGCCCTGACTGGAACCTCCCTTACAGAGTTAAAATGAATTGATAAGAATGATCCTGGAGTCCTAGAATCGAGTCCCACATCAGGCTCCCTGCTCAGCGGGGAGTCTGCTTCTCCCTCTGACCCTCTTCCCTCTCATGCTTTCTCTCTCTCATTCCCTCTCTCTCTCAAATAAATAAATAAAATCTTTAAAAAAAAGAATGAACATCTTTGTATTTCTCTAGACATTAGGGTGGACTAATTTAGTTTTTCATTATTCAGTATGATGATAATTTCAGGCATTTTGTAGATTCGCTTTATCCCATTGAGAAGATTTGCTGAGTGCTTTTATCATGAAGATGTATTGGATTTGGGCAAATGTTATTCCCCATATTAAGATGATCATTTATTTTTGATCTTTGATTTCATCCTATTGACATATGGTATATTAATAGATTTTTGAATGTTAAACCACATTTATCCTGGGATAAATTCTACTTGGTCATGGTGTATAATCCTTTTTGTATGTTGTTGATTTAGTTTACAAGTATTGCATTGAAGATATGTGCACCTATACACAGAAGACATGTTCATCTGCAGTTTTCATGGGACACCTTGCTCTGGTTTGGAACAGTTTTTAAAGTTTTGGTGTTAAATTTTTAACTATTTGGTAAAATTCATTTGTAAAATCATTGTGGTCTGCACTGTTTTTTGTGTGAAGATTTTTTTTAAAGATTTATTTATTTATTGGAGAGAGAGAGAGAGAAAACACAGCAGTGGGGGACAGAGAAAGTCCCAAGCAGACTCTGTACTGAGCATGGAACCTGACTCAATCCTATTATCCCAAGATTACTACCTGAGCTGAAACCAAGAGTCAGATGCCCAACCAACCATGTCACCCAGGTACCCCTCGTGTGAAGATTTTTAATTACTAACTTGATATGTTCTTATAGGTCTATTTAGATTTTCCATATTTTCATGAGTCAGGTTCATTGGTTTGTGCTGTTGTTGGAATCCGCCTATTTTTTGTAGATTATTTATATGGTTGGCATACATTTTTTCACACCTATTTTGTGTCGTGTTCTTATAACCTTTTTTGCATTGTGTGATTGGTATAAAAACTGTCTTTCATTTATTATTTTAATAAAATGAGTTTTCTCATTTTTTTCTTGGTCTATTTGAGCTAAAGTTCTGTTGATTTTGTGGATCTTTTCAAAGACCCAATTTTTAGTTTTGTTGATTTCTTTTTTTTCCTATTTTCTTTATTAGTTTCCACTCTGACCTAATCTTTGTTATTTCCTTCTTTTGCATGTTTTCTGTTTATTTTGATCTTACTTTTCCAGTGTCTCAAGAGGGAAAGTTAAGTAATTTATCAGAGATCTTTCTTCTTTCTTATATTGGTATTTATAGCCCCAAATTTTCCTTTAAGCCTTGCTTTCTCTGCATCCCATAAGTTTTGGTATGCTGTACTTTCATGCTCATTTACCTCCAAGTGTTTTTCAATTTCTTTTTTTTTAAGATTTTATTTCTTTGACAGAGAGAGACACAGTGAGAGAGAGAACACAAGCAGGGGGAGTGGGAGAGGGAGAGGCAAGCTTCCTGCTGAGCAGGGAGCCCGATGCGGGGCTTGATCCCAGGACCCTGGGACCATGACCTGAGCCAAAGGCAGACGCTTAATGACTGAGCCACCCAGGCACCCCTGTTTTGCAATTTCTGTTGTGACTTCTTTGACTCATTTGATTTTTGAATAGTGTCATTTAATCTACATATTCATGAATTCTCCTTGCTATTTATTTGTAATTGCATTCAATTATGGTCAGAGAATTTTTTTTTATGATATAAATCCATTTAGACTTGTTCTGCATCCTGGCACATGCCTATCTAGAAGGACATTTAATATGCATGTGAAAAGAATATATATTCTGCTGTCATTGAACCGAGTATTCCATACATAGTCATAGAGTCTGTTATTTTATATTGTGATTCAAGTCTTCTGCTTCCTCATCAATATTCTGTCTCCATGTCTGTCCATTATGAAAGTGGGCTTTGAAGCCTCCAAATATTTTTTAATTGTTTATTTCTCCCTTCAATCTGTGTGTACTTTAGAGACCTGTTGTTAGATGGATGTACATTTATAATATTTTTTTATGGATTGAATCTTTGGCATTATGATATGTTCCTCTTTATTGTTAGTAAAATTTTTGTTTTAAAGTCCATTTTGTGTGATATCACTATCACCACTCCAGCTCTCTTGCAAAATATTATGACATTTCCCTCTGCCCCCATTGTTACAGATACAAAACTTACCATTCTTTCAATTACTGTTTTTCTCTGGCTGTTTTCAAGTTTTTTTTTTTTTTTTCTTTCAGAAGTTCAATTATGATGTATCTTGATGTGATTTTTGGGGGGGTTTATCCTATTTGAATTCATTAAGTCTCTAGAATCTATAAGTTCATGCATTTTTCCTACTTTGGGAAGTTTTCAACAATAATTTCTAAGAACCTCCTTTTTTTAACATTTTATTTATTTATTTGACAGAGAGAGACACAGCGAGAGAGGGAACACAAGCAGGGGGAGTGGAAGAGGGAGAAGCAGGCTTCCTGTGGAGCAGGGAGCCCGATGAGGGGGATGGAAGCTTAGCTACTTTGTGGTCCCTGAGAACAACATAGGAGGAAGGAGGGAACAAAATGTCAGTTAGCTTTGCCTCCCACCATTTTATTCTGCCTCACTGATGCCATGTGGGGGTGGAGGGTCTGCTCTCCCCTGGGTCTAAGATGCTTGGGAACAGGGTGGGGAGCAGAGTGATGACTTGCCAGTCCTTTTTGCACCTCCATGTTCAGTCTCGCTGTTGCAAGTTTAGAGTGGAGGTTCAGCCCCCTACTCTGCCACACTACCATTGTGGATGATGGCAAAGACAAATGCTAAAAGGCCGTGTTCAGACTTGTGGATACCAGGTGGGTGTGGAAGCAACTCAAGTTGGTCACTGCCAATACTACCTTGACAGGATAATTGGAGGACTGACTGCTTTTGCTGAGCAGGTCCTCACTCTGCCCTGTTGGCATCACTGTGGCTGCGAAGTCAAAGTGCCATTGCCTGATTCTGCTGAATGGAAAAAGATGGGGGCCACCTTTCTGCTTGGCCAGTTGACACCACTCTGCAAGGGACTTGGAGCGTTGCCTCTTGCTTTTATGGAATTGGGTGGCAGGATGGAAGATCAGATCTGCACTCAAACTCACTGAAATGATAGTTGAGAGAATCAGAAGGAACTACCATTTTATTCCATTGATATTTGACAAGAATAGGGAGAGTATTTCTGGAAAGCTTTTATTCTATTCAGTCTCCTTTCTCTGGTCCTATGGTTAGGGACAATAGGCTTTTCTTGGAGCTTTTTTGGTCTGTGCTTATTGGAGGTTCCTGGTTGAAGGCCTCTACAGTGTCCTGTCCAGGATATAGGAGGTAATAAGAAACCCAGAAGCTTCATCATGGTGTCACTCCTCATTTCCTGTAATTCCATGGAAAGTCCTCCTTCTTCCCACTTTTCAGAGTGATTGTATGCTTGTTTGTTGTGCTATATCCGGGCATTTTTAGTTGTAAGAAGAAGGACCTGGGAAGAATGGAGCTACTCTATTTTTGCTGAAACTAGAGCCACCTGACATTCAGTCTGATGAGAGCTGTGATTTCCCCCATTTTGCTCTTTTTGCCAACTTTGATCCTGAAGTGGGAGCAGCTACAGAGAAGATACCGGGGACAGTAGAGAGCAGAGGGCTTGGCCTCCTCCACCTGGTTTGCAGGTGAGGGTGAAATTGAATCATAAGGTAGGCTTAAAGTCTTGTGAATCACAAGACAATAGACAGCTTTGCTAATGAGGTAAAAGTGACCAATGATGTCTATTAGCAAAATCGACCAAAAATAAATGGGATCTGCTAGAAAGTTTCCAGAGGCAGGGAAAGAATACCCCCACTAAATATAATTTAAAGTGACAGCAAGTGAGTGAGCAAGACAGAGAAAGTTGCACTTTAATTGGGCAGTGAGTTAGTCATGTCTAACATAGCAGTTATAAATTGATAAAATGTCATTCAACTAAATTTGGGAATAGAACTTGCATAGCACTTGTGAGTAAGACATTTTTGTGAGAGAAAGAGAATAGATTAAGAAATTAAAGATAATCATCTCTTTAAGGATACTAAATATTACATCAATACCTTTTAAAAATACAACAAAATAAATTGAACACATTGAAACCCTTAAGTAAATGAAAGAAAATGAGCTCAATTTAATCAAGGATTTGCCATTTTTTTCTTTCTACTGAAAATAAAGTATCCAAATATTTCAAATTGGAGTTCTTAAAATATAATAGCTATGAGGTAGCTTAGGGATTTCAAATTTGAGTAACCAAAACAATTATCTGAGGCTTATTTTTCCCTGAGTCTACATTAACCTCATAGGAAAATATGTTTTAATGTGGACTAAATAGGGACTATTCATCCAACATTTTGCTCTAAAAACATGGTTATATATAATATTCAGTGAGAATAACCTTGGGTTTTGCTGAAGTGATCCATAAAATCCATTTTTGAGCTCTTGTGTATAGCTTGAGGTTTCAAGTATAACCCATAGACTTCCAATTTTCCAAGACAGTGTTCCAAGTACTTATAATTTTAATATATATAAGAAGATATGGCTCAGTCATTAGGCATCTGCCTTCGGCTCAGGTCATGATCCCGGGGTCCTGAGATCGAGCCCCACATTGGGCTCCCTGCTCGGCGGGAAGCCTGCTTCTCCCTCTCCCACTCCCCCTGCTTGTGTTCCCTCTCTCGCTGTCTCTCTCTCTGTCAAATAAATAAAAATTTAAAAAAATGAGGGCAGAATAAATTATAAAAAAAGAAGATATCAAAAAAGGAAGATATCATGTCTAAAACCATGATCCAATAATTCACTAGTTTTTAATAAAAATAGGCATTATTCATTTTTATCAGATCAAAATTTATAAAGTCCATTCCAAGCGATTTTCAGTGGCACTCAGAAACTTTGTAGATTAATGATTGAATGTGTTCTTTTGTACTCTTGAGTGGATAGAACAGAAATTAAAAAAAATAATGTTATATAAGTCAATGAATGTTACAAATTATTTTCTTATGATCAAATAATCTAATTTATGTTTTATATTCAATACGTAGTAATGAACATATGTGGTTATATATAGCATATTGACTATCTTCCTAAATAAAATATATATTTAAATACAGCATGATATAACACTATAGCCTCTTCTAAATATGCACTTTAGATGTCACATTAAAAAAGTGAAAAAAATGTACTCAGTTTATTTAAGATTTTGTGCTTTATTTTGTTGCTGTTGCAAAATAACATTAAATAAGCATGTTTTCAACATTCAGCAGACTTAAAATTTTTGTTGCTTACCTGAGATTGTTCTGAGACTACTATATTTCAAAGCAGTGGGATAAAGAGGAGCTTTACAACAAATGTTTTAAAGTAATTCCTTAAGCCTATAAAACTACATTTAGGCTTTTTTATTCTTTCAAGTAAACTAAAATATATTCTTGAGCTAATCCTGGATTTGGCCTGGTTTTAAAAAAAAAAGCTTTATGGTAAACTTTGTAAGCATTAAATTATAAATCATCAGGGTCCAAAAGAGTTCCTTTAGTAATAAATGTTTTTTGAGGTGTATGCAAGTTCTGAGGGAAAAAAAAACAAAGTTGGAGAGTAAAGTGATCAAAACAGATTTTATCCAGGACTATTGCAGTTGGGGAGAAAAGACATCAATATAAAACCAGGCTCAATTCTGTAAAAAGTGTAGACAGGTGGGAATTTATAACCAAGGAGTCAGTAAATAGAAATCACTAAGAGGAGGGGTGCCTGTGTAGCTCAGTAGGTTAACCAATGGACTCTCGGTTTCAAGTTGGGTTGTGATCTTGGGTCAAGGGATTGAGCCCCACATTGGATTTCATGCTCAGTGCAGAGTCTACTTAAGACTCTCTCTCCCTCTCTTTCTGCCTCCCCCCACCGTATGTTTTTTTTTCTCTCTCTCTCTCTCAAATAAATAAATAAACTTATAAAAAAAATCACTAAGAGGAAATATCAGACGGTGGGGGGATTCTTGTCAAAGACAAGCCAGGAAGATCAGACATCACCTGCGGGACGGTGGAGGCTGAGGAACCTGATCAGATATCCAAGGTTATCAAGTATCAAGGGTAGAGGGTTTTTGTTAAAGCTGGATTCTATAGTGAAGTGCTCAGAGGGGCCCAGGAGAAGGTTCAGGGGCCTGACTAAAATTTGGTCAAGCAAAGAATTTTTGTGACTATCTACAGTTCAGAATACATATGTATGCGTGCACACACACATAAACACATACACACACACTCAATTCCACTAGCTTTTCAGAGATAGCATTAATATTAAAATATAAAACAAAAAATACAGTAAAAATAGTAATCTGTTACATAATTTTCTAATAATTAATAAGCAAAAAGAAGTGGAAATAAGCTTTTGAACTCCACAACTGAAAGGATGGTTTGTATGTCTTCACAAAGACCAATGACCATTGAATGGGAAAGGAGGTCAGTTCTTTGCCTGACGAATGAGTAGCTGAGGTGAACTTCCATTTCCTCAGCAACATAACCCTGCCTGTAAACATTATTAAACAAAAGTACTACTAAACAAGATGTTCTTCTTAATTACATAAGAGTTACCTGAGTGCTGGAGACTCCTGTCTGTTGGAGACAATAGTGTGTGATGAAGTTTCCCACCCTTACCAGACAACCCATAATAAGGGAACAATGGGCAACAGAAGACAATAGGCCCTCATTGTTTGCAGTGACCAGGAGAGCTTTGTCCAGACTCGTGTCTACACTTTTCCTCTTGATTCCAATCCATGTTCCTATCAGCAAGGCCAGTCAGGGGTCCCCAGTGAGTCTGGGAGACCAAGTTAATGGGTTTTTCAGCTACAGCGATATGTTATACTAACATTAATGTACCTTTATACACACACACACACACACACACACACACACACACACACACACACACTATGTTTCCTGAATCACCAAGTGTTAGGAGTTATTTCGCTACAAATCAAATCGGGGAATTTATCTTGGGAAACCAGTAAGTGTTGTTTTTCTGAAGCTTGTTGTTCCAAGACATTTTTAAGAAGATGAAGTGTCTCATATTTATCATTAAGATGAATCTTACAGCAATCTCAGGTGATACCACAGAGTCAATGAAGCCATAAGATAGTGTTGCCAGAGGTGGATCATGGAGCCTTTCTATAGTTGTAGCTGGAAGACACTCTCTGACCTAACCCAGGTTTTCAATACTAGGAATTTTGAACATACTTTTTTATGTCTATTTACTATACTCATTTATTTTGTCAATTATCTATTCATGATCTTTCCTCAAACTCTGTTAGAATATTTTCCCCTGATTGTCAGCAACTCCATAGATATTAAGTTCATTCACCCTTTATCTCTCTTATCTATTATCCATATTTTTCTTAGGGTGTTTTTTAATTTATTTGTTCTTGATTTTCATTATGCCAAAGCTTATACATCTTGTGGACTCAAATTTATTTGTCTTTTTTTCTGCAAATTTTATTTTAATGTTCAATGTAATGTCTGTCTCTTCCCAAGGCTACAAAGAAATTTGCTATATAAGTATTTTCTTCCAGCACTTTTATGCTTTTATATATTAGACAGAAATCAACCATATTATTGATTTGGGTTTTTATATTGCTATTTATTATTATCTGTTGACTAAATCAGACCAAAAAAACAAAGAAAATTATCAATTCTACCTTTGTTACTGTGTTTTGATTAAATTTTCATTGCATTTCTCAAGAAATACATATTTTATGTATTTGTATGGTATCTTATTCGACATGCAATTGTTCACGAATCATATGAATTAATTGCCAATAATATTAAAGTTATTAAATAGAGATATTAAATATATCATTCAACATTTCTTTGAATACTTGTGCAGCTGGATTCAACTTGGTTTAGTATAGCCTTAAAACTTTCAGTGGAAAGACGATCTAGAATAAGATTTGTTCAGTTTCACTTATGTTTTTGAAGCTTTAATAGCAGTACAAGTTTCCTTAGCGCCATGATCTTTTTTATTGTTATGTTAATCACCATCCATTACATCATTAGTTTTTGATGTAGTGTTCCATGGTTCATTGTTTGCCTATAACACCCAGTTCTCCATGCAGAACGTGCTCTCCTTAATACCCATCACCAGGCTAACCCATCCCCCCTCCCCTCTAGAAGCCTCAGTTTGTTTTTTCAGAGTCCATAGTCTCTCATGGTCCGTCTCCCCCTCCGATTTCCCCCCCTTCATTCTTCTCCTCCTGCTATCTTCTTCTTCTTCTTCTTTTGTTTTTTTTTTAACATATAATGTATTATTTGCTTCAGAGGTACAGATCTATGATTCAACAGTTTTGCACACTTCACAGTGCTCACCCTAGCACATATCTTCCCCAATGTCTATCACCCAGCCACCCCATCCCTCCCACCCCCCATGACTCCAGCAACCCTCAGTTTGTTTCCAGAGATTAAGAATTCCTCATATCAGTGAGGTCATATGATACTTCTTCCTAGAAACATCGCCAAAAGCAAGGGAAGCAAGGGCAAAAATGAACTACTGGGACCTCATCAAGATAAAAAGCTTTCGCACAGCAAAAGAAACAGTCAACAAAACCAAAAGACAACCCACAGAATGGGAGAAGATATTTGCAAATGACATATCAGATAAAGGGCTAGTATCCAAAATCTATAAAGAACTTATCAAACTCAACACCCAAAGAACAAATAAATGATCCAATCAAGAAATGGGCAGAAGACATGAACAGACATTTTTCCAAAGAAGACATCCAAATGGCCAAAAGACACATGAAAAAGTGCTCAACATCACTCGGCATCAGGGAAATCCAAATCAAAACCTCAATGAGATATCACCTCACACCCGTCAGAATGGCTAAAATTAACAAGTCAGGAAACGACAGATGTTGGCAGGGATGCGGAGAAAGGGGAACCCTCCCACACTGTTGGTGGGAATGCAAGCTGGTGCAACCCCTCTGGGAAACAGTATGGAGGTTCCTCAAACAGTTGAAAATAGAGCTACTGTACGATCCAGCAATTGCACTACTGGGTATTTACCCCAAAGATACAAATGTAGGGATCTGAAGGGGTACGTGTACCCCAATGTTTATAGCAGCAATGTCCACAAGAGCCAAACTGTGGAAAGAGCCAAGATGTCCATCGACAGATGAATGGATAAAGAAGAGGTGGTATATGTACACAATGGAATATTATGCAGCCATCAAAAAGAATGAAATCTTGCCATTTGCAATGACGTGGATGGAACTGGAGGGTATTATGCTGAGTGAAATAAGTCAATCAGAGCGCTATGATCTTTATCTAGATTTTTGGGCCATTCTGTTGTTCAGTCCTGTTTATGTTTTTCTGACATTTCTAGGAGGTGGATTGAATTAATTAATCCCATAGGTTTTCAAATGAGGGTCAATTTACAAAATATTTAAAGATGAAATCCTGGTGCTACTGACTCTGGTCCCTTGGCTTTCCCAGCAATAGAAGTTTACTAGAAGCCAAGCAGGAATTCCAGGTGAGACTTTTATTAGGTCTTATTTGCGAGCACAAGGGAGACAGCATAAAGGGAAAATGTCCTTCAAGCTGACTCTCAGAACAAAGGCTGGGAAAAGTTTTAAAGGGGCTGAGGTGGGAAAGGAGCGAGACCTACCATGTTGGGGCAGGGAGTATAAGAGGTTGGGTGTGCAGACACAGTGGACAGAACATGCTTCTATGTACATTGCATGTCTCATTCGCATGTTCAACCTGGGCATGATTTTCAGCAAGGGGAGGAGTCGGTGAAAATTCAGCATTGGAATCTATCTTGGTGCAGGCTAATTTGGTCCAGTCTTCACCAGTTTTCCTAGTCCCTCTTTTTAGTGGGTATCCTCCCTTACATTCCTGCAAGATATACTATTCAAGGACATCAAGTTTTTACTTTCCTAGAAGATATGCTACTCAAGGGACATAGGAGGAACTCTGGATTTGGTGTTGGGTCAGTCCCTGCTCTGTCTCGCTCAGATTAATTAATTACTTGCTACTTACAGGAAAAATGGTTAATATGTAGAATCACTAGTGTATTGCAAATGAAAAATAATCTGAATATGAATACATATACATGATGTGATAAATCCTCACACTGCGAACACAGATTCCGTAGTGTTCATCAACTTTACCAGGGATTAAATACTTAAATCCCTTCTCAATGACTGGAAGAGAACTGTGAAGTCTTTGGAACATAAAACTCGCCTTTCTGCAAAAAACAACTTTAATAACCCCATCATCTTTTGGTCAACCATGGGCAGATTACTTGACTGAGTGCTCCTCAAAGGCAGTTTTTATGCCCTATCTGCATCAACTCATATTCCACTTTGTTCCTGGATCACTTTTTAGGAGATAGCTTTCCACTGCTCAATTAGGAAATTAGAACTCATTTTCATAACAGAATAAATACAGCATAATTACAAGGTAAAGTAGCTTCAGTAAAATCATATGATCTAATCAGGCAAGGAACAGGTATTTATGGAACAACGTTTATGGACTTAGTGTGGAGTCTGGGTTGTATAAAAGTGACAAAGAGCCTGTTTTACTTTGAAGAAAATAAGACTACAACACATTAATCATTCAGAGAATAATAATAGCTAAGAACATAAGAACTGAGAAGTGTCATTAATATGTGTAATAGAAATCAAATAATAGTGAGAATATTGTGTTTCAAAGTTAAGTTCAAGCCTTCCACAAAGGGCAGAATTTGAGCCAGACTTTGATCAATCCATTTAAAGGTGGCAACATGAAAATAAAGAGCTACCATGAGGGACAAATAAATATTTCTTGGGATTGAAGAATCACAATTTGGGGAGTACAGATTCAGTAGTAACCAGTAACAGTCCCACCTGTGTCGTGAAAACAAGGGAATTTTATGAGAAAGGAGAAGAGGGATCAA
Organism: Callorhinus ursinus; assembly: GCF_003265705.2. Lineage (NCBI taxonomy): Eukaryota > Metazoa > Chordata > Mammalia > Carnivora > Otariidae > Callorhinus > Callorhinus ursinus. Next base: position 2,661,939 of record NW_027397122.1, on the reverse strand, counting down.
TTACATGAGGTGGATAAAAGAAAAGAAAATGGCCAATTGGTACTATCAGGCTGAGCTGCTTTGGGTTATATATTGATCGATTATTCTATTGGTGTTAACAAATGAATCTATTCCTGGTATGTATTAGTGAACTATTCTCTTCAGAAAGCTCACCCTAACAGTTGTATGGTCAAGGTGCAGTTGTCCTATTGACTTTATGGACAACTACTTATAAAATACTGCTTCTGACCCAGACCAGGGGCCTTTTTGCCCAATTCCAGAGTTCATGAGTCACTTGTTTTAGAAAGAAAATGGAGCTTTACCCAAAATGGAGTCTCTCATGTCCAGAAGTTTTACACAATTCCACAAAGAAAAATGTAGATTGTGCAGATATTATCTGTGATTTTAGAACATGTATGGAAGAAATCTTAGGCGGATCTTTTAAGCACAGAGAGGATCATGATTTCAAATGATGAGAACTCAGTATTCCCAGGACTTGCTGCCCTCGCTTATTTAGTGCTTTGATAAAACAGCAACACATAAAAAAGATAAATAGCATTTTGGCATATGCTTGACTAGAAATGGCAGCTACAGACGTAAATTATAAATTTAAATTATATCTTCATTCACATTTTGAAAAATTAATCAATGTTCTATGTGATCAAAAAATCAGTCCACGTTACCTGAGAGATAACAGTGCCTTTTATGAATAAAATATTTAAAATTTAAATATATACAATGTGTTTGGAAAATAGAGTTGATAAAACTATTTGTTCAATTTCTAACTATCTGGAAGAAGCATCTGGATTGACTCACAAATGCTAGGTCATCTTACATCAGAACAATTAGGATGATTCTTCCAGTTTGTGTTTTCTCAACACTACAAGCAATTAACTCAATTCTGACACTATCTACCTGGAAATAGAATAAGATCCCTCAGGTTAAGAGGTCAGTCCTACAAGACTGCCCCTCCTCCCACTTCAGATGCCAATTGCAAGTCCAGGTTGCCATCTGTGCTTCTGACTGACTGACAATAGGTGGGAAATTCCCATAACACCCTCCTTGGGGTTTATTAATTTGCTGGTGTGGCTCACAGAACTCAAGAAAACAACTTAACAACTAGGTAATGAGTTTATTATAAAGGATAGAACTGAAGAACAACAAAATGGAAGAGATGCATAAAGCAAGGTATGTAGGAGGGGGCGTGCAACTTCCATGTTCTCTCTGGGCACCTGACTCTTCCTCTGTTTCTACCTCCAAAATCCATCCTTTTGGATTTTTGTGGAGGTTTCATTACATAAACATGGGATTGATTAAATCATGGTGTCTGTCAATAGTGGTTGAACCCAATCACCAGCCCCTCTCCCTACCCTGGAGGTAGGGGTGGGACTAAAAGTTCCAGACCCCTTAATCACCTGATTTTTCCCCTGGCAACCAGCCCCTATTCCAGAGGGCTTTCCCAAAATCACCTCATTAACATAAACTCATGTGTGATTGAAAGGAGTTTGTACTAGAAATAACAAGACATCCATTTCACATTTATGGTTCTGAAGTGATTTCAGGAACTGAGCACAAAAGACCAAATATTATAACAAAAGATTTTTATATTGTTCTTATGGCTCAGGAAATTCCAAGGGTTTTATCAGCCCACACTTTTTTTTTTTTTTTTAAGCATGCGTTATAGATTCAGCTACTACTAGAAAGGCACAAATGTGAGAATACACAAAGAGGCTGGTTGCAGAGATCAACCCTGGGTGAAGATCTTATATTACTTTTTCTCACTCTTCTTGCCTCACCCTTTTCTATGATATTATGGACAAATTAGTGGAGGTTGATCTCAGGATGTGTAGGAGGGATCCAATCATTCATTATCAATGTCTGTTCAGATATGTGGAGGAAGCAGAGCTGCTCATGAGCAACCGCCAAAGATTCAGAATGGAAAATACTAGGAGACCAGGGTCAAGAGATCTGACTCTCAGAGGGCAGTAAACCTGCAGGAGCACAGAGGAGGCAAGGAACAGAGCTACAGAGACTTTGGATTGGGTCAAGTGACAAAGGGAAGGAAGAAATCATACAAAGAATCCTCTCAATTACAAGAGAAGACTCAGATACACAATGCTTATTTGGTTATTTTTAATTTTGTGTATTTGTAAGTGTTATACACTGAATTGTGTACGCAGAATTCATATGTTAAAGTTCTAACCTTAAGTACCTGGAAGTGACTGAGTTTGGAGATTGGGTCTTTGTAAAGGTAATTCAGTTAAAATAAGGTCATGAGGATGAGCTCTAGTCCAGTATGATCAATGTCCTTATAAGAAGAGATTAGGACAGCTTGGCGGAGCAAGATGGCGGAGGAGTAGGAGACCTGGATTTCGTCTGGTCTCAGGAATTCAGCTGAATAGGGATCAAACCATTCTGAACACCTACGAACTCAACAGGAGACCGAAGAAGAGAGTAGCAACAACTCTCTGAACAGAAAAGTGACCACTTTCTGGAAGGTAGGACGTGCGGAGAAGTGAATCCGAGGCGATATTCAGGAGGATAGACGGCGGGGGAGGGGCCTCCGTCGGCCGCTTCTGGCAAGTGCTAGAGCCGCGGAGCACAAAATCGGACCTTTTAGAAGTTGGCTCCG
>NW_027397122.1:2633303-2649328 GCF_003265705.2 Callorhinus ursinus | reverse complement strand
ATTTTAAATCCATGTTTTCCATGCCCTCACCCCTGACACATCAGTAGGAAGTATACAAAGACACAGTGGCATGTGCACCATGGAAGGGACATTGGCATTCTATAAATGTATTACTAGGTTCTTTATTTCTCAAATAATTAGTATAGGGTATTTTGGCTGTCCTTGGAGATTCAGAGTGTCAGGTCTTTTGACTGATGCAAGCGGATACTTGCATCTATGGACTTCAATTTCACCGGACAGACAAATCAGTAATATTTAATGCTGATGGACTTTCCTCAAGCACTTTTTTCAGTGGGTATCATCATTGGGAATATTCCACCATGGAGAATGGATGGGCAATATACAGAAACTATCATAACAGGTAGGTAGGTGGAGAAACAATGAAAACAACCCTGTTCACAAACATTCAATCGGTGGGTCCTACATCTTCTTTCAGGTACTTTCTCTAATTGACAGAGATCTAGAACTAGATCCAGCATGGGCTTTTTGAACCATTACTTTGGCATTCCACACGGTCAGCTGTGAGGATTAGGAAGCCAACGAAGTGGATTGTGTCAGATACACTATAGTTATTTTATCTATGTGGTAGCTGACTGGAGAGTAATCTTGTAGGTGGATCAGATTTATCTGTGGAATAGCTAAAATTATACCTATGTAATGGCTGGTATTGCCACTTTTTCAAAAACAACACAGGTTCATATATACAGTATCATTATGCGTAAATAAGGTAACATGATAATCAAAAGGTTGGAAAAAGGCATGGACATGAGGAAAATTGTAAGCAGGTATGCTGTGACATCACTTAAAGTAAAAATAATGGGGAGCAATTAGGGCTTTGCTACGCTTTGCCAACTGCTTTATATACCTTAACTCATTTATTTTTAAATACTCCCGTAATATGAATGTCACAATCATCATTTAACAGGAAAGGAAACTGAGGCTTTTAGGATTTCAAGTTTCTTGCTCAAATGTATTTATTCAAGTGGTGAAGTCAGAATAAATTTCAGGCCTATCAGGCTGCAGAGCGATTTTCTTCCTTTGAAAATGTAAGGAAAAGAGATTTTTGCTTTGGAGCTCAAACACTATGAGATGAGGGAACTTTGGGGGACTCAAAAATGAGGACTATCTTGATTCTTATTTGTCTAAAAGGCGTAAATTCAGTTGGCCAGGTGTTAATCGAGTTTTAAATATTTTTAAATGTATGAGATATGTGTGCATTCAACCATTATTAATGTGAACCATCAAAACACTTGCTGCAGGTTGAGATCCTCTAAGTACATATGACAGGCTTACCCACTGTCTGCACTGTCACAGAAATTACCATGTGGAGTACCTGTAGGTGTTTCACAGCTTATTAAACTATAACTGTAGACTGTAATTACAGCAGATGCACTACAATGTCTGAGTTTTAGAAAACAACTTCCTCTTAAATCAAAAAAGAGGAGCAAACTTTATGTACTTTCCCAGCAATGACATGATTCTATTAAAATAAAATACTGCTAGAGATGCAAAATTCACATCTCCAACAAATGCAAAAAATGATTACACTATCCATCACTTAAAATAAATGCATTCATATTATAATCACAGCTGAGAAACTAGGTACAGCCAGAAGAACAGCATGTTAAAAAACATCCCATTTTGGTAGATATTCTTATTTATGTATTAGTTTACAGGTTATGACAATTACTTCTGACTAATAAGGCAATGATATAAATATTCACATGCTCCAGTAACTTTTTCTTTGGGGGTTGCAATAGCCTGCACCCGGTCCTTGAGATATGTATTGCAGAAGTAAATGGGTCATCTATATAGGTAGGTTAAATCAACTCCATCAAACCTGCTGATCTGAAAGACCTGTCAGCTGGTGTTCATCTCTTCTAAACAGCTGAGATTATAAAGACAGAAAATCCAGTTCCTTGAGAATCAGATTTGCAGATGTCCTTTACTGGGCAGCTGGTTTGTTTCATGGTCAAAAATACTCAGCTCACCATCAGCATCATAACCAACCTTGTTCTGTGTGTGTGTCAGGGAGGGAGAAGAGGTGATGGTTGTTATTGTCACTGTTGTTGCTTTAGGTTTGTGTTAATGTGGATCTATCCTTGTTGAGGTTGACCTATCTCTACAGAAAGATGATTAGAAAAATCATCTTATGTTGAGCTGAAACCTGGCTCATTCTACCCTCCTAGAGGTTGCATCTAAGTAACAGATGATAAAATTATTTCCTCTGATACATAGGAGTATTTAAATATTTAAAGTATAGGGGTTCAGAATATGTCACCCCAAAATATGCACTTTGGCATAAAGGTACTTGGGAAATAACTGGTACAAGAAGGACACTCTGTAGCTCCCGTGTCCTCTTGGAAGCAGGAGATAAACATCCCATATGAAAGATACCTTCCCTGTACTAGGAGGGAAGATGGCATCCCTGACACCAGAGACAGGATACTTAGGGTCAGGAAGGCTGTATAAGCAAAACTTGTTACTTCTTCACCATTTTACTATACCTAACTCAAACCCCTTTGTCTTGTCAATTTTTCATAAATTTATTATTTCTCTGTCCAAAAGGTAGAAAAGCTTCCTGAGTCTTATATCTTTGTTGGGTTTCTGTAGAAATATATGTAATTAAACGTTATTCTGTTTTATTGCAGAGGGGTCTAAAGAGATAACCCAGAAAGATAGAGGAAAGATTATTTTTCCTCTCCTATACAAGTAAATTTAAATATCTCATTTTTGTCATCCCTGTTATAGGTGGCATCCCTAGTTAGTTCACCTGGTCCTTATAAGAATCAAATAAACAATTTGAGGCAAATGTTTTATGTTGATGCATCAAAAGCATCATCGTGATGTATAAATTCTGACACATAAAGTTGATCGAGGAAAGTGGGAGTTGTGGAAAGGCTGGAATTTGGAGAAAGTTGGAAGAGACACTCTACCAAGTTTAGGCATCTTTGGAGGTACAGTGGCTTAGTACAAGGAAACCCAGATTGGAAATAAAAACAAAACAAAACATGTATTTTCTGATATACAGTATCATCCAGCATTTTCTTATATAAGTCATTTACTCTTCTAGAGTTTCAGTTTTTAAATCTTAAATTATGAATAACAATAGTAAGTGAATGAGTGTTGTCTTTTCCTAAATATAATTAGGATTAAGGAGGTGCATATGAATAAATATTTTTAAGAACTGATAGATGAAACTGGATGACAAGATTTACAGGAAGTTGAAAGAAATGCGTCAAAGATAACTAAAGTTCATTCTCTCTGGAATATGTAGAGACTGAAAATATCTTTATTTTTGTCAATTTCCTTTCAACTGAATGGATGCTTTTTTTTTTCTTTTCTTTTTGATTTACCATATTTTGTCATCACCTTCCTTTCAAGGTAAGAACTCAGCTGAACAATCTTACATATTGATTTGTATCCCCACCACTTGTCCTTCACCCTTGCTCTGTCACATTAAACTAATCTTTCTAAAGCACCATCATAAATAGGATACCAACCAACAAAATCTGTTACCACGATTCTCTTTGCTAATGAAAGGCAGTATTCCTGGAAGTGCCTGGTCTTCAGCAAGGAAAGAACAACTTGGTTATTGACCTGGAACAAGGGACTCTACTAATTTTATGCATCTTTATGAGGATTAATAAAATTCCATTTTTAACATGTGAACTATATGAATTATGGAAATCATTAGGATTCTTTTAATTTGTTTTCCTATGATCCACTGATTTAGGTTTACACTCTATGTTCTGGTCCTAAGTTTTGTTTTCAACCTTTTTCACTCTTACTATTGCCTTATACTTATGGTACAACCAAAATATCTCACTCAAAATTTCTTATCAGCATTTTTGCTGATACTGAGTCCTATGCCAAAAGTGCTCTGATGAATGACCCTTTTACCTGTCCTTACAGTGTGAACATTCCTTAGCTCTCTGCTGATTTCTGTCAGCTACTCTGCATATCAACACACTGAACACACTTCATTCCTTTCCACTGATGCATATTCTATCATCACTGATAACATTATACTTACTTGTTTCATGTCCATGCAGATAGTGAAGGCGGCAAAGTTAGTCAACTTAATATCCCATTGTTAAAGTCATGCTTTCCTTGAAGTATATAATAATTCACGAAGATATTTATTTTACTAACTATATTGTTTCATATCTGTTTATATGTCTGTTTTTATAACTAAACTTTTATCGATTCAACAGATGTTTTTTGAGCAACCACTAAATATGCCTGGTGATGTGGGAAACAAAGGCAAAAGGAAAAAAATTAAATTTCCTTACTGCCTACAGCCCATTGACAAGTCCTTGAAACAGGTAGAGTGACTTTCCTCTGGGACATCAACTGTGCTGATGTTGACAAAAGGCAATCTTAGCTTAACATCATTCCAACTCCTTCAAGTCTCCTTTAACATAAAAAAGTCCTTTGAAAACTTATTTTATATCTACCCACCCCCAAGATATATGTTAGCAATCATCTTCCAAGCATATGGACCACCAATATACATCTGAAGGGTTTCATGACTAAGGTTTTATGACCTTTTTCTAACAATAGCTAGCCCCATCAAGGTCCTGAAAACTTTGCTTCCAAAATTCCTTAAAAACTTATGCTATCCTTAACCCCTCCCAACTTAAAAGTATATAATGCACCACCCTTCAGAACCCCAGTGCAGCTCTTTCTGCCCACAGATCCTGTCCCTATGCTTTAATAAAACCACCCTTTTTGCACCAAACATGTTTCAAGAATTCTTTCTTGATCGTTTGCTCTGACCCCCAACATTTCCACATCACCAGGAACTGGTATGGGCAATAGGAATATAGCAGTTATCAAAACCAATAAAAATCTCTGTCCTTATCAAGATATACAATAAACAAAACAAGTAAATTAAATACTTCATAGTACAAGGTGATAAATGTTATGAAGGAGGGTGAGTTGAGAGTGAGAGAGAGGAGAAATTTTAAGTAGGGGAGGAGGAAAGGTAATTTTTCTCTACCCTACTGAATTCTTGCCTGAGACCACTTGTAATAAAGGACACATTAACAAAAGAAAAACAAACAGAAGTTGATTAACATGTATGCTGCATGTATACACGGGAGTTACTTAGGGAAAACTGAGTAACTCCCTGATATGGCCCAAGCCACCACCTTACATACCATCTTCAGCTAAAGAGAGAAGAAAGAGGCAGGAAGAAGGGGAGGCTAGTTGTGGGAGGTGACCATGGAACACAGTGTAACCATGGTCAGGTTTGTTATGCAAATTTAAGTCCCCCCTTCACCACTGATAAGAATTCTTTGTGATTGAAAGTCATCCTTCTCTTCCAAGTACACACAGGGAGACAATTACAAATGGAAATTTCCTTTATACGTGTACAGGTAACTTCTAGAAGAATAAACTTCTACTTTTGTTTGCAGAACTTCTCCTGTGTCAGCTGTTTCTCAAAAAATAATCATCTCAAAATAATCTTTATGCCAAAAAGTCACATTCTGCTACCCTTCTTTAGTCAAGATAGATTTCACTGAGAAGGTGATTACCAGGGCAAAGCTTTGAAAATAAATGTGCCCTACAAATACCTGGAGAAAGAGCTTTCTATCCACTGAACATGTCTGTCCTTTCCTTGTGGCTAGAGAAGAAAAAACAAAAGACAGAAAGGAATAAAGTGAAGTCCTCATTAATTGCAGTCAGATTATTTTAACTTGCTTTTTCAAGACCTGTAGACCATAGTGAAATTTTTGACTTATACTGTGTCTGATATGGGGAAAGCTTAGAGAAATTTTAGTAAATAAGATGTAGGAAATGGTTGGGGTTTGGAGTTGACTGCCAGGAAGAATTATTGAGATATTGTTGGTGCAAAAGGGTGATTTTATTAAAGCACAGGAACAGGACCCATAGGCGTAAAGAGCTGCACTGGGGTCATGAAGAAGGAGGCCCATTATGTACTTTCCAGTTGGAAGGGGGTTAGGGATAGCATAAATTTCTAAGAAATATTGGAAGCAAGGTTTTCAGAACCTTGAGGGAGTTAGCTATTGTTAAGAAAAAGTCATTTATTACTGTCTAATAAAACCTTAGTCATGAGACCCTTCAGATGTATATTAGTGGGTTATATGCTTGAAGGATGATTGCTAACATATATCTTGGGGGAGGTTAGAAATAAAGGAAGTTTCCAAAGGAATTTTTATATGTTCAAATAGACTCATAGGATGGGGTGTGGGATGTGTGTGTCTGTGGGGGGGGTGGTCTGTTAATTAAGATTGTCTTTTGCCCTTAGTAAAGCATCAGGCAGCTGAGTTCCCAGAGGAAGGGCACTCTGCCTGTTTCAAGGATTTGTCAATGGGCTGTAAATAGTAAGGAAATTTAATTTTTTTCGTTGGCCTTTGTTTCCCACATCAAATACATGTCATGTTCTGAGTTTATATTGATTTGTCAATAGCAGTGTTGACAATGAACTGAAGGGAAAATGGTGGAAGCAAGGAGCCCTGTTCAGAGGTTATTGCAATAATCCAGGCAAAGGATGATGGTATCTTGGAAGGAGTGGTGGAGTGTCCAGATATCGGATATTATTTGAAGACAGAAACACAGGATGCAGTAAATGACTGTATTGGGAATGTGAGAAAAAATGAGAAGTGAAGAATGAGAACAGGCTTTTATTTAAGAAAGTGGGAGACTGAAACTTCCATTGAGTAGAGGAGGTTTTTAGAGTGGAAGATGAGACAGTTATGTTTTTGGACATTCCTTTGAATAGGTACTAGTCAAAGAAGAGTCCAGAGTTTATTAGGACCTTCAGGCTTGGTAGATAGGGTCTGAGCGTGAGTGGTGTTTATAGTCCTAAGTCTGGACAGGACTACCACGGGAATGACCGAAGACTGAGCCCTGAGATACTGAATTAAGGAGTTGAAGAGAAGCTAGAAGGAAACTAAGAAGGCAGGAGGATTAACAGGAGAATCCAAACTCCTAAAAGGAGCTATAGAGAAGAGACATTGCCTTTGTTAAATCCAGTCAATAGTTTGACATTAGGAGTTAGTAATGCTGACGGTGGCAAACTTAACATGAACTTTGTGGAGCAGTAGGAATGAAAGACTAGAATGTGTTCAAGAGAAAATTAGAAGAGGAGACTTAAAGAACAGAAATAGTGACACTCTTCTAAGGAATTTTGATGTTAAGGATGACAGATATTGGGTTATGCTTGTAGAGGTAGGATCAAGAGATGATTTTTTTTTTTTAGATGAGAGATGCGTAGGTTGAATAGTGGTTCCCCAAAGATGTCCATGTCTTAATTCCCAGAAGCTGTCAATATGTTATTTTTATCACACGCACACACACACACACACACACACACACACACGCTGAGGTGTGATTAAATGAAAGACTTTTTGATGGAGAAATAATCTTGCCTATCTGGATGCACCCAGTGTAATTACAAGGATCCTTATGGAGGAAGGAGGATCAGTAAGTAACAGAAAATGTGATGACAGAAGCAGAGGTTGCAGTGATATGAGGAAGAAGCCATGAGTCAAAGAATATAAGCAGCTTCTAAAAGTTGAACAGTCGAGTAAATGGATTATTCTCTTAGCCTCCAGAACTAACCAGCCATACCAACACCTTAGCTTTAGACTCCTGCCTCCAGAACTGCATGACTGCAAATGTATGGTGTTGTCCTGATGGGAATAATCCAGTAAAGAAGGAAAAATTAGCAGTGAAGGAAAGAGAATGGAGAGTTGCCACAGTTACACTCTGGGCAAGGAAGGGGAGACAGGGTGAGCGGGCAAGGAGATGGATTGGCTTCTCCTCCAAATGAGTTTTTCCACAATAGCAGGAGAAAAGGCAGAGTATAAGGCATTGTATGTTGGTAAGTTGGTAAATGTGTTAGGAAAAAAAAAAAAATTGTGGATTTATCTTTTCAGATTGTTTGCGTTTTTAAAGATAAAATAGGAAGCCATTGTGAGAAGTGTGTCTGGGTGTGCAGAAGGATGTTTACATATAACCAGGGTTGAAGTTTACCCTATTGCATAGGATGTGGTTTGAAAAGGAGCAAGCGGTTTGAGCTTGTATGCGTCAGCAATGAAGAAAGGACATTAGTGCACTGGGAAAAGACAAAAATGTGGTAAAATCTGTGGGTTGTAATTCCTGGTAGGAAGGTTATTTGAGGTCCATAGAGACCTTCTGGTGAAGGGTCAAGATCCCTGTCCATTCTTCCCTTTAGAGAAGAATTATGAAATGTTTCAAGTTGATGGATATTTGGATATTCTCATAATACTTAAATCTAGTCTGCTTTGCATTTCATTATTATTATTTGATTAAAATGTGTACAAGATTGTGAGTACATGGAGGCAAGAGTAGTAACTGATCTGTGCCCCTCCTAAGTGTATTCATTTATTTACACATGTGGTCATTCATCCATGTGCCCATTTATTTATGTATCACATACTGAACAAGTATCTAGGTTCAAGTTCAGAGTCCAGAGTGCTAACCATTACATGATGGATCTAATCCAGGTTCCATGATAGATATGGCCCCTGGTTGCCTGGACTTGGAGAGGCACAAAAGAGAAGGTAAAAGTTCAACTGGAAACAACCAACTGCGGGATCATTAAAGGGCTAAGCGACAAGGAAGCCCATTCTGCTATGAAGGTCCAGGAAATGAGCATCTGCAACAGGCCAGGCAACTCAGGAATCAAAGACAGAATTTGAAGCACTTGCAGCTGAGCTTGGAAGATGAGAGTAGACACTACCTTTTCCAAAATGATTGTCACCAAAATAACAGGACTCCAACAAGGAGGTTTTATGGTAATTATTATATTTAAATTATGTTTAAAATATTTACATTTTAATAAACAAAAGCAGGAATATATGCATTGAAAATCCCAGGTTTTCTTTCTTTTTTTTTTTCTTTTAAGATTTATTTATCTCAGAGAGAGCATGCATGCATGTATGTGGGTGGGAGGAGGGGCAGAGGGATAGGCTCTTCAAGCAGACTCCCTGACGAGTGTGGAGCCCAACATGGGGCTCAGTCCCACAACCCATGAGATCATTACCCCAGTGGAAACCAAGAGTCAGCTGCTCAACCAACTGAGCCACCCAGGTGCCCCAAAATCCTATATTTTCTATGCTATATTTTTAAGGCAATAAGATTTTTTTTCCTGTCAAATACAGTTTAAAAAGAGCTGTAAATAATTTTCCTAGAAGTATCTGAAAACCAGGGGACTTGTTAATGAGCTTTTAAAATGTTCACATTCAGGTCATAAAAGATTTAAAATTAATCATACATCAGGGCTTAGAAAATGTATTTAGATTTTGTGTATGTAAAATACTCATTTATCTCTAGCAAAATTTGCAAAACTAGTGCACCAAAACATGTGACCTAAACTATTTACCCTCTAGCATTTGAATTAAGCTGATTAATATTATTAATCATCCTGTCTCCACAAAGTGAACGGTTGCTAAGATGTAAGCAATACAGGATGTCTCAGATTTTAATACATGTCTATTTTAAGGCAATGAATTGGTAGCCAAGGCAGACTACAAAGTATAGGAGTTAACCTCATCTTGTAAACTGTTATCAAGTGCTGTATATGTTGTTTTGTGTTTTATTCCTGCATCTTAACAATGAGAAGAAAACGGGAATTCTGTCTTAATTGAAGCAGGATTCTGAGGAGCAGAGAATCCTGTCATTAGGGTTACAAAGGATCATTTACTCCTCGATCAGAGAGGAAGAGTTTCATGTTTTATCATAGCCCACCCAAATTTAAGGGTCAAACTCTCCTTCCTTAGGGATACACAAAATCATATTGGTCACATTGGAATGATTCTGCTACAAGGGTCTTCCAGCTTTATATCACTTATTTTTTCTCTCTTGTCCAAATGACTCTAGCAAAAATATTACTTTTGTAACATTCTACCCATAATTCTTTACTGTGCTCTTTCACTCGGGGCATGCACGTCTGATTCCCCATGATGGTCTTAAATCCAATCACACATCCATCACAGGGAAAACAAATTAAGTGGAGTACCTTTGCAGATAAAGCAGGGACGCTCCTGACTCAGACTGGAAGGAATAATGTTAATCCCATTACAAATGTTGTGCTGGATGTCACCTAAGGAAAACAGATGGCTCTTTCAACTATACTTTTCATTTGTCATCCTCCACTGTGAGGGCTCAGCCATGGTGGGTTTTTCTCCCTGTAATATTCTCTCTAAATAGCAGTGGGAATTCACAGAACTAGAGCCAGATGTGTGGTAGCTTGTGGGATCTAAATACTGCAAGTGAAAAATTCTCAAGGAAAACTGTTGGAGTTTTTTAAGGGCATTCATTACATGGTCTCTCCATGGCCACCTTTCTCCCTCATGGAGAGCACATATTAAGCAGAGGTAAAGGTCAATAACTGGCACCTATGCCAGGCAGGACTCGCAACAGTGGTGGCAGAGAGGGCATTCAAATTACCACACTGAGGTAATTTGGCTCCACCATACAAAAACGGAGGGTTTCTGTATAATGTTCTTTCTGGCAGAAATGTAATTACCAATCTAGCAAGTTGCTCTACTCCACATCCTGTTGCCTGATTGTCAATGCTTTAACCAGGTTCCTTTCTTCAGCTTTGTACACGTAGGTTGTGAAACAACTGTAATCAATGGTAATCACAGTTAAATATTATCTAGAAGGAATAAAGTCAATAATGCAAGTCAAATAATAGATTTATTTAATTTACAAAAACTTTAAAATTAAAAATTCTGCGCCTAGAAAAGTGCTGTATTTGTTAAAAAGAATGAGTTTTGAGAAATATTCTTTTTTTACGATTTTATTTATTTATTTGAGAGAGAGAGGGCAGGGGGAGAATCAGAGGGAGAGGGACAAGCAGGCTCCATGCTGAGCATAGAACCTGACGCAGGGCTCAATCTCAGGACCTTGAGATCTTGACCTGAGCTGAAACCAAGTGTCAGATGTTTAACTGACTGAGCCACCCAGGCATCCCTCAGGAAATATCCTTTTTTTATTTTTTAAATTTTTTTAAAGATTTTATTTTATTTACTTATTTGAAAGGGAGAGACAAGGAGAGAGAAGGAACACAAGCAGGGAGAGTAGGAGAGGGTGAAGCAGGCTTCCTGCTGAGCAGGGAGCCTGATGTGGGGCTCAATCCCAGGACCCTGAGATCATGACCTGAGCCGAAGGCAGACGCTTAATGACTGAGCCACCCAGGTGCCCCAGGAAATATTCTTTTAAATTGTACTAAAATAATTTAATTTTGAAAAATTGTGTTATATGAAGGCGATCTGTTTCCTTGTTAAAAAAAAATTAGTATTCAGCTATATTCCTAACCCATCTTTTTACATCTTTTTAAAATCTTTTTATTTAAATTCAAGTTAGTTAACATACAGTGGAATATTAATTTCAGGTGCACAATATAGTGATTCAACACTTACATATAACACCTAGTACTCATCATAAGTGTACTCCTTAATCCCCATCACCTATTAACCCATCCCCCCACCAACTTCCCCTCTGGTAACCATCAGTTTGTTCTCTGTAGTTAAGAGTTTGTTTCTTGGTTTGCCCCTCTCTTTTTCCCTATGCTTATTTTTTTCTTTCTTAAATTCTACATGTAAGTAAAATCATATGATATGTGTCCTTCTCTGACTGACTTATTTCGCTTAGAATAATACTCTCTAGCTCTATCCACGTCATTGCAAATGGCAAAATTTCATTCTTTTTTATGAATAATATCCCACTGCGTGCGTGTGTGTGTGTGTGTGTGTGTGTGCATGTATCCATTCATCAGTTGATGGACATTTGGGCTCTTTCCATAATTCAGCTATTGAAGATAATGCTGCTATAAACATCAGGGTCCGTGTACCCCTTTGAACGAGTCCTTTTTATTCTTTGTGAAATACCTAGTCATACACTTGTTGGATCTAGGGTAGTTTTATTTTTAACTTTTGAGGCACCTCCATACTGTTTTCCAGAGTGGCTGCACCAGTTTGCATTCCCACCAACAGTCCAAGAAGGTTCCTTTTTCTCCACATCCTCACAAACACTTGTTGTTTCTTGTGTTTTTGATTTTAGTCATTATGACAGGTGTGAGGTGATATCTCATTATAATTTTGATTTGTATTTCCCTCATGATGAGTGATGTTGAGCATCTTTCCATGTATCTGTTGGTCATCTGCATGTCTTCTTTGGAAAAAAATGTGTAATCCTGTCTTTTGCTCATTTGTTAAGTTAGATTTTTCATTTTTTAGGTGTTAAGTTTGATAAGTTCTTTATCTATTTTGGCTACTAACCCTTTATCAGATATGTCATTTACAAATATCTTCTTCCATTCTGTAGATTGCCTTTTAGTTTTGTTTCCTTCACTGCGCAGAAGCTTTTTATTTTGATGAAGTCCCAATAGTCTATTTTTGCCTTTGTTTCTCTTGCCTCAGGAGACATATCTAGTAAGAATTTGCTATGGCCAATGTCAAATGGGTTACTGCCTGTGTTCTCCTCTAGGATTTTAATGGTTTCATGTCTCATATTAGGTCTTTAATCCATTTTGAATTTGTTTTTGTGTTTTGTGTAAGAAAGTGGTACAGTTTCATTCTTTTGCAAGTTGTTGTCCTGTTTTCCCAACACCATTTGTTGATGACACTGACTTTTTCACATTGCATATTCTAGTAAAGATAAATTGACCATATAGTTATGGGTTCATTTCTGGGTTTTGTCTTCTGTTCTATTAATCTATGTGTTTATTTTTGTGCTCACACCATAGTGTTTTGATCACTACAGCTTTGTAATAGAACTTGAGGTCTGGAATTGTGATGCCCTCAGCTTTGCTTTTCTTTTTCAATATTGCTTTAGCTATTCAGGGCCTTTTGTGGTTCCATAAAAATTTTAGAGTTGTTTGTTCTACCTCTGCAAAAAATGCTATTGGTATTTTGTTGGGGACTTCATTAAATGGTGTAGATTGCTTTGGGTAGTATAGACATTTTAACAATGTCCTTCCAATCCATGAGCATTGAATGTCTTTCCATTTCTTTGTGTCATCTTCAATTTCTTTCAACAGTATTTTATAGTTTTCAGAATACAGTTTTCTCACCTCTTTGGTTAGTTTTATTCCTAGGTATCTTATGGTTTTGGGTGCAGTTGTAAATGGGATCGACTCCTTAATTTCTCTTTCTGCTGCTTCATTATTGGTTTAGAGAATGCAACAGATTTCTGTACATTTCTGTACATTCTGTACATGGATTTTATAGCCTGCAAATTTACTGAATTTGTGTATCAGTTCTAGCAAATTTTGGGTGGAGTCTTTCAGGTTTCCTACGTAGAGTATCATGTCACCTGTGAATATTGAAAGTTTGACTTCTTCCTTGCTGATATAGGTGCCTTTTATTTCTTTTTGTTGTCTGATTACTGTGGCTAGGACTTACAGTACTATATTAAATAGAAGTTATGAGGTGGACACCCCTGTCTTGTTCCTGACCCTAATAGAGGAAAAGCTGTCAGTTGTTCCTCATTGAGGATGATATTAGCTGTGTTTTTGTTTTTGTTTTTAGATTTTATGTTTAGGTAATCTCTACACCTAATGTGGGGTTCAAAACCACAACCTCAAGATCAAGAGTTGCATGCCTCGCCAACTGAGCCAGCCAGGCACCCCTAACTGTGGATTTTTCATACATGGCCTTTATTATGTTGAGGTATGCTTGACCTGTTTTTGCCTAATTATATGACCATTTGATATATGGTATTAATAAATAGTAATAACCCACATGATAGTATAATCCACAAATACTCTAAATGTCTGGAAACCTTAAATGAATACTCTAGGTATGCTTGCATACCCTCGCCCCGTATATATCAACATTGGTTGGATCTCACTTACCGCATTATAAATTCTTTGAGTGTAATAATATCAGAGTAGAACTCTACTCATCATACACTAAATGCTCAATGTCTTTTGGCTAGCCTGACCAAGGGTGTGCATGTATGTGCATGTGTGTGTGCATGTGTGTGTACACATGCATGGAGAAAGAGACCCACAGACCCAGAGAAGACCAAATCAACTTTATTTGTCAGGTTTCAAGAATCATTTTCCCCAGGATTTAAGAGGAGGAGAAGCAGGCATAAAAGACTAAATCGGCGCACTGGAGGACAGAGACACATTCATGATTTGTGAACGTTGATGCTGATAAAATTTGGAGGGAGGGGCACAGTATAAGAAAGATAATCTCACACTCACATATTTCATCAAAACACGTTGCTAAGAGCCATCCCAGAACGCTGTCAGGTGGTGTGAGAGAGAGAGCCTATGCAGCCTAAACTTCTTTATCTTCAGAGCAAACACTCCTTTGCCACTTTCTTAGGGGGGGAACATTTCACGGTGTCATTCATGCCTGACATGTGCACTGTAGCCCCTCTCTTCCTTGCTGTGTGAATGTTAACATATCTATTCACCTCCAAGCCTCAGTTTAGCTCACCAAATAGATTTAATCATTTAAGAAATGCCATGAATATTAGAGAAAATACATAGGTTTAGTACAACATCTGAGAAATAGATGCTCAATAAGTAATACTTCCTGATAAAGCATTTGTGTGCTCCATAAAAAGAAATGGAGACCTCAGGAAGCGTACATTTGAATAGTTTTATGTTCACTGCTCTCATCTACACATTTGCGTGGATAGCATGGGACCAACTGGACAGAGGTGCTTGTGAGGAACAACACAGAGCACAGGTACAGGTGCCAATGGGGGCCTGATGGCTTTGTTTCCCGTCTGGACTTAGATCTAACTGCTCTCCTGGCTTGGAAGGGAAAAACTGACTTTGACTTGTTTAAAAGCATAATACCATGCATGAGAGTGATTTAGCGGTTATTATCTCCAACAAGATAAACAGAGGACATTCATTCATGTTGAAATCCTGGTGGAAATCAAGTTTGAGTATCACAAAGTTAGATGCAGCAAATTTGTTGTGCAATTGTATAATGGTTCTTAAAATATCCTGAGTTTGGTTGTATCCCTATGGTACAGTTAAGAAACCTGAAGAATAAAGATTTGAGGGATTTAACCAGGATCGTTTTATTTAAACTTTATCCACTGATTTTTCAAACTGATGCCTTTTCCCCCCTGCAATGCAAATTCCAGGCAATGGGGGTGGGAGGAGCAGTCAAATCATTTTAACTGAATATCGAACGCCTGCTGTATGAGGCTCTGTTATAGATGCCGTCAGCAGTGAACAAGACAAGGCTCCTGGCTCCTGCAGAACGGAAGGGACCACGAGACAGGCTTTAGTTTAATGAAAAAAAGGAGTTGAGAGTGACTACTGTCCAAAAGTCTCTGAAAAGAAGTTAAAGGAAATAATCAGAGGGTTGAATTTATGGTTAGGATTATAAGGAAAGATTTCATTGAACTGGGGCAAATAAATATCAGAATATATCTATACACACACACACACACACACCATATAAAGTATATATTAACATGTATAGTATATGGTGTGTATAAACAGCTATACTAACATATATATGTGTATACATATGTATATATTCTGAAATATAATATACACACCATATATATGCTAGATACATATGCGTATATATGAATGTGTATTCTGACATATATACTGTATATGATATAAGATATATGCCACACATATATATATGTATACACATATGTGTGTCTATTTTAATCTATTACTAAATGAATAACCAGCTTGAGAAATTTAATTAACTACAGTTTCCTTAATAACACAATGGGGCTGCTAAGCTCACCTACCTCATAGGGTTTCGGTTGGAAAAATTAAGTGAACTAACATGGGAAGCACTAAGACCCGGGTCTGGTGCAAAGTAAACCCACCATACACAGCCCTTGCTATTATGGCTGTTAATACACTGTGCCAAGGATTGTACAAAACACTTTTCTTTTCTTTTTAATTTTTTATTGTTATGTTAATCACCATACATTACATCATTAGTTCTTGATGTAGTGTTCCATGATTCATTGTTTGCATATAACACCCAGTGCTCCACGCAGAACGTGCCCTCCTTAATACC
>NW_027397122.1:2565161-2632903 GCF_003265705.2 Callorhinus ursinus | reverse complement strand
CATAGAGTTGAGGGTCCATTTCTGGGCTCTTGATTCTGTTCCATTGATCTATGTGTCTGTTTTTGTGCCAGCACCATACTGTCTTGATGATGACAGCTTTGTAATAGAGCTGGAAGTCCGGAATTGTGATGCTGCCAGCTTTGCTTTTCTTTTTCAATATTCCTCTGGCTATTCGGGGTCTCTTCTGGTTCCGTAGAAATTTTAGGATGATTTGTTCCATTTCTTTGAAAAAAGTGGATGGTATGATGATGGGGATTGCATTGAATGTGTAGATTGCACTAGGTAGCATTGACATCTTCACAATGTTTGTTCTTCCAGCCCATGAGCATGGAATGTTTTTCCATTTCTTTGTGTCTTCTTCAATTTCTTTCATGAGTATTTTATAGTTTTCTGAGTACAGATCCTTTGCCTCTTTGGTTAAATTTATTCCTAGGTATCTTATGGTTTTGGGTGCAATTGTAAACAGGATCGACTCCTTGATTTCTCTCTCTTCTGTCTTGTTGTTGGTGTATAGGAATGCCACTGATTTCTGTGCATTGATTTTATATCCTGCCACTTTACTGAATTCCTGTATGAGTTCTAGCAGTTTTGGGGTGAAGTCTTTTGGGTTTTCCACATACAGTATCATATCATCTGCAAAGAGTGAGAGTTTGACTTCCTCTTTGCCGATTTGGATGCCTTTGATTTCTTTTTGTTGTCTGATTGCTGTGGCTAGGACTTCTAATACTATGTTGAATAGCAGTGGTGAGAGTGGACATTCCTGCTGTGTTCCTGACCTTAGGGGAAAAGCTTTTTCCCACTGAGAATGATATTGGCTAAAACACTTTTCTTTTTTAATAGATTGTGAAGTCCAACATTTTGAAGCATCCATTGCCTTATGCTAGGAATAGGAATGATTATGTTCCGATAATAGATTATTTTTTTATATTTTTTTTAGTAGGGGAAGGGAAGGTAGAGGGAGAGGGAGGGAGAGAATCCCAGGCAGGCTCCACACCCAGCACAGAGCCCGATGCGGGGCTCAATTTCATGACCCTGAGATCATGACCAGAACCAAAATCAAGAGTTGGACACTTAATTGACTGAGCCACCTGAGATCCCCCTTCTAATAAATTATTAATTTAAAAATTCCTTAAACAAAGTTATAAACTGTATAAATAAGCAAAAATGTCCATTTTGTACAGAAAGCTGCTGTTTCTTCCAGGGCCAAATGGAGGCTCAACCTTCTCCTTCTCTCTTCATTGGGCTATTAATCCCAGGCTGTCTGGATATGATGTTTGCACAGCACATTCAACCATATAGAGTCAACATCTCCAAATAGGAATTATGTCGAGATCTGATAAAAACTGGTGATGGCATGGCAAAATTGATATAGATGATGGTATAATTTGCTTAAAGAACGTGCTTGAAACTGGATTTTGAAGTCGTTGTGTTTCCTCTCCCGCTGGAAGGTATCCGGGGAGTTAGACAACACTACATCATTAAACTGGAATAACAAGACAGCTAAAAGTGAATTTATCTGTGTGGGCCATCATTTTGGACTACGTCGTTGATAGCACCATATGTTAGCTACAGTTGGCATTCCGCAGGGAATTGCAAATGTTTACAGATGCTTTGAGGGAGACGTTCTTTGTGTTGCAGAGCTTGGCATGTGGAGAAGCTTGCCCAGGAAATATGACATAAAGGTATGTTTTTTTCATTAAATATTTTTTCTGTATTCCATTTTTTCTTTTGCTCTATATTTAAAAGACCTCATATATGTGGGGCGATTTGGAGGCTGAAGATAAAGTGTGGCTTCCCAACTTCTACCCTTGGCTCCCAACTTCTGTCTTCCCACCATGTCTTGGTAATAGATCATTTTAAAATTTTCAGACACAATGTGGAAACAACTTGTTCAGAATAATGTTCAATGGAGTTGTTTGTTTTTATAGAAGTTGCTCTTTGAAGCTCTTTATAAGAGTTTTAAGAATTATATTTTGAGTCCTTTAAAAATCATTGAGTATGTCAACAGGAAAGAATTTCTGCTCAAGAAATGTGTTATAATTGTTAAATTGGGACTAGAAAAGTGAAAACAAAATCTTATATGTTATCAACTCTCACCTTGAAGTATTTGCCACAAAAACTTCCCAGGTGAATTTTGTGAGGAAAATTAAACTTAAAAAAAACTGTCTTTTTCTGGTTTGTACAGGACAATCTCAAAGTGTCCTAGTCTGGAGTATAAATTATATGCTTACCCTAGTTACCACTTGTATTTTTTTCTTTCAGCCCAAATCTCAACTTCTGCGAAAGCCACAATTCCAGGGTAACTAATGATGGATGGAACCAAGCCCTGCCTGAGATCTTGCATCAGAGGAACATCACAGAAGGCAGCAAAGTGGACAGCGAAAGTGGCACCTAGCGGTATCTGCCACCACTTATCTTGGTGATTTCGGACATATAATTTATATTCCCAGGCTTTAGTTTTAACACATAGAAAATTAAAGATTTGGGGGGAAGAAAGATTTTCCAAACATAGCTCTGATAACATCTAACTCAAAGTCTGTGTTCACTTTCCATCATGCAGAATTCTGGAGAGGTACTTGTTCAGTTGGGTTATAGTTTCGGCTGTCTTTGCATCTATTAGAGTCATGTGACTCATTCTTCCAGATAGAATATGAATGGACTTTGTGTTTGGATCTTGTGTCCAAAGCAGTATAAAAGTAGGTATACCTCCTCCTCTGATTTTTCTCCCACCCTCTGGCTGAATGGCAAGGAATCCCAGGTCCTAAAGAAAACAGAACACAGGTTAGACAAATCTGTCCTTGAATGACCATGAGCAAACCCACCCACCAACTAGGAACCAGCTCTTGATTCTACGTAAGTAAAAAATCGTTTTCTATTTTTGTTCAGCCACTGAGGATTATTTGCAACAGCAACCAACAGATCATAAATTCTTTGTCGCCTTTGAATTTAACTTGAGCTTTGGACTAGTAGCCACTGACATTACCATCCAAACTTAAATCCTTTCCAGTCGGAGGGGTCAGTTGCTGAGGATACAGCTTTTGTTTTTGTTTGTTTGTTTATTTGTTTGTTTTGCTGAGAAATATATATTTCTTTTTATATCACAAAAGAAGTGTGTGATGCACAATAGCATTCTGTCTGTTTGAGCTCATATGAGGTTAGAAATAGTGTTAAAACAGATAACCTGGCTCAATGGTAATTGGGGATTAGACCCCACTGTGTTAAATAATGTAGAGGTCAATGTTATAAGCAAAGGCTTAAACACAACATTGTTGAAGTCAAAATCAGAATTAGAGACACCTCAACTTACAGGGAAAACCATGGAATTATAAGAAGAGAGAGAGAGATGCAGTGTCTTATAGACAAACACCACACACACAAATGAGTAATGGAAATGGCTTAATATCTATGGAATTAAGATGAGAAATAGGTAGAGACATAAAAATAAGATCCAAGAAAGAAGGGACTGAAAATCCTCATTCATGATTTTCAGAGGTACTGTTACAAACACACTCAAGCAAGTGCAGGACAGAGAAGAGAGAGGAACATCTGCACTGGAGACACAGAAACAGGGAGAAGGAAATAGTTTTAGCCCATACAGTTTATAATTTCACCAATTCGATTTGGAAATACTACTTTAGGGATGCCTAGCTTATGTTTATATAAAATTTTAATTTATAGTGTGGATTTGGTGATTTCATGTATCATTTTTTGATTTTTATTTTTTTTAAATATTTTATTTATTTATTTGACAGAGAGATACATAGCGAGAGAAGGAACACAAGCAGGGGGAGTGGGACAGGGAGAAGCAGGCTTCCTGCCAAGCAGGGAGCCCGATGCGGGGCTGGATCCCAGGACCCTGGGATCATGACCTGAGCCGATGGCAGACGCTTAACGATTGAGCCACCCAGGCGCCCCCATTTTTGGATTTTTATAACCCAAATGTAAAGAAGTGCTTCCAGTATTGATCACAGAGATGCCCCATGGGAATTGCAGTAGCTGTTGGAAGGTGAAGTGCTGTCTTTAACAAATACGTGGATTGTAGAACAGGTAATATCACAGTTGAGCACGTCATTATGTTGCTAACTCTGTTCAAGATGTCTGTTTTATTTGGGGTGTGTGTGTGTGTGTGTGTGTAGGCAGAGTTACACATACATGCACAATCCTCATTATGAAACCCACCTATATAAACTGAAACAGATAATTTTGTCATGAGAATAATTTAGAGCATTTTGTGAAGTGTTTTAAGGAATTAATATTTTCTGTTTAGAGAGAATTAAGTGAAAATTACAATGTGATATTAGAGCAAATTACTGAGAACGAAAAACAGCAACGGAAGTATAATAATTATGTAGTCAGTGGCAAAGTGTGATTGACAAGACTTGAAGAACTTTGCATAGAAGAGAAGCATTGGTCTGTGATAATTAGAAAATTTCGAAACCCCAGGGTGGAGCTAAAAGAATATGTCAGATATTTAAGCTATGGTGATTATTATCACAGTTTTATAGGAAATTTGGCTTAAGCTTTGCAGCCATTAAAACATAAAAAAGAAAGTTGTATGTTTTCAATGCCTAATAAAAGAAAATATCATTATTATTTTTTTTTCACTGAAACTAATTACCTCAACAAAATTGCCATATGGTCACTGAACAAGAAATTGGACAAACTTAAAACGTGGTTTTACACAGAAATTCTTTATGTGGCAATAGCTTGGATCTATCCTCAGAAAAAAGCTAAGCATCCCTGATGCCATTACTCACTGAAGTGATATTTGTGAGAAGCTAATCAAATGAGATTTAACACCTAACCTGAGGCAAGGACAAATTTAAAATTTGTTGGAACGAATGGATAGAATGCAGGCATCCATTGATTTTCAACTTGAAGTGAGAGATGCCATCAATCACTGATACTATGTACTTTCCCTTTGTGTGTGTGTGTGTGTGTGTGTGTGTGTGTGTGTGTGTGTGTTAGAAGGCGAGAGGTAAAAATGCATACTGTGTTATGATTTAATATTTATAACTGGCAAGGGGCCAATAAAACAGACTGCCCCTTCTCCCACTACTCCTACCCTACCCTGGAGAAATGGCTCCTACCCTGCTAGAGAATTAAGCAAAATCAGTAAATTAGAGCTATGAGAGAGTAGGAAATTAATCTGAAAAGTTCCAAACACAATCTCGAATGGGGTTACACAAATAAGTCAGGGAGTTACTGCAAAATCAAGCAAATAAGTTAAAGAGGAATTTAAATTTACTCAGCAGAGCTGAATTATAGAAAACTCCCCACGTGGACTTTTTCACCTATAGCCATTTTCCCAATGAGCAATTATTTAATGATATTGTTGATGCAAAAGAAATCACTTTTTTTAAAAAAAGATTTTATTCATTTATTTGAGAGGGAGAGTGCGAGTGTTCATGAGAGGAGGAGAGGGAGGCAGAGGGGAAGGGAGAGAGAGACAGACAGACAGAATCTGAAGCAGACTCCACACTGAGCGGGGAGCCCATTTTGGGGCTTGATTCCAAGACCACGAGATCAAGACCTGAGCCAAAACCAAGAATTGGATGCTTAACTGACTGAGCCACCCAGAAACCCCCCCAAAAATCACTTTTGATGTCATTTTAATATATTTGTCTATTTTATTTTATTTTATTTTTAATTTTTATTTATTTGAGAGAGAAAGAGGGACAGCATAAGAGGGAACACAAGCAGGGGGAGTGGGAGAGGGAGAAGCAGGCTTCCTGGGGAGCAGGGAGCTGGATGTGGGGCTCCATCCCAGGACCCCGGGATCATGACCTGAGCCAAAGGCAGGCACTTAATAACTGAGCCACCCAGGCACCCCACATTTGTTTATTTTAAATAGAAATAAAACTAAAAACAGAATTAAATGTTTTATCCTGCCTTTATATAAACTCACTGAAGTTCCTCTATTGCTTTAAGATTATACAGTGTTTAAAAGAGAATCCCACTTCTACAAAACAAGTCTACCATTCCTAAAATCTAAGCATTTTTCAAATACCTTATAGAAATCCATACTAACAAATGTGAGTGCTAAAAACATTCTTAAAAATCCAAAACTATGTATAAAGTGATAGAACGCAAAAGTAGATTCCCAAACACACACTTAAGAGAGTTGTATTTTAGGCAAATTAGTCATTTGGAGAATTGATCATTATGTAGTTTTTGTTTTTGTTTTGTTTTAGAAACAAATCCATTTTGACAGTGTACGAAGAGATGGGGGCAGCTCAGGCATGACCAGGTGAGAGCAGGTCCCACCTGTCCTGGCCAGGTACCTGTTCTGCTTAAACAGTTGTCCAGCTGGGGCCTGGCAGGGGCACGGACCCAGGGCCAGAGCTACTGCCCGGAGTGGCAGGTGTGGAGACACAGGTACCAGCAAGGGCAAGGGCAGGGGTATAGAATGCAAAGAACTGATGTCAGGGCATATGTGTATCTGTGCATGTGTATTTCCGTGTGATCACATGTGTATACATATATATATATACACATGGGCAGAGTGTACAACTGGCCCATTGCAGTCACCTCTTATGATCCTTACTTTCCTAATCCCATTCATATACGTGGGACCTCTTGCCAAGAGGTTTACATCCTTACAGTTTGAGCAGCATCTGTGCCTTATTTTAGCCTCTGTTAAAATTAAGTAAAGAGATGGTCTACTTTGAAGAATTATCAACACAAAACAATTTCCCATTGTATTTGCATATCCATGAGATCATCTGCAAACAGGAAATCATTATTATTTCCAAAACCTCACACCTTTCTAGACTACTGTTTTTCAAACTGTTTTTATGGTGAAAAGACAATTTTTTTCCCCAGTACTTGTCAGACCTATACTTTTACGAAATGAAAGAAAAATAACATAAGAAAGACATGCAATGCAACATTCTATTTTTAATGACTATCTTCAAAAGAAAAAAAGTTTTTTCTCAAGTTACTATAAAAGTTTCTAGATTTCACTGTTCTTAACCTATCATGGACTGGAAAGAAAAAGTTTGAGATTCCCACACCTGCCAACAGCCCACATTTTAAGTAGCTAATTCCTAAGTATTTTCTTATGCATTTTCTCACCCAAGCCTATGTTGTCTGGGTCAGGATTTGGGGGGCAAGTGGATAATTTTTCTTTTAACAAGCAAAATTATTCAAGATGGAACTTGGTGAGATTACATTGCTCATCAAATTGAGATTTGTAATTACTGAATATTAGTTTTTTAGGTTGTCAGTGAAAACATTAGTTTTTAAACTTGTGCAGGTAGTATTTAATATTTCTTTATGGAAAATCAAAAGGTTTCCTAAAGAGCAACTTTAGATAAGTCAAAAGTGCCTAAAACTCCAACAAAGCCTAACAGAGGCTTGAAAATTTTATTTTAGTACACACAAAACATGACAAATGAAATTTATCTAATAGTTGGTTGTCTTAATTGGAAACTGATGTCAGTTTTAAGTGATCATATTTCCTGGTGAGAACAGCAGAATTTCAGTGCCCTGTAAGAGAACAAACTGACCTTTGCTATGATTTTATTTATCCATCTAAAAATTAAAGAATGTGTGTCAACCAGATGCTTTGGGCCTTTTGGCTTTTCTCTGGGGCGGGGGGGGGCGGGGGGAGGAGGGCTGTAAAATGAGACCACAGAATCACGTACTTCTTGAAGCTACTATTGGTTTCTGATTAACAATTTTGTTTCTCTACCTTCTAAGGCATGAGAGTATGTATTACATTGAAGAAAACCACTCTATTCATTTTAAATATAAGGATACAGATGGTCATGGCTGGCAATGACCCTATTCCAGAATAAATACCTGTGTTAGAAAGGCATCTCCATAGCATATTTTGATCCAGGTTCTGCAAAAATCCCAGGTCAATAACAAATTCACAGTATTTCTCTAATGATAAACTCTGAAAGGAAAATTCCTTACTGTCTTCTTGCTTGGAGTTTTATCAAGCTGTTAAGAGTATCAGGCAATGACCACCATCGGACAAGATACACCTACGATTCCTTTGAATTTCATGGGAGTTATTGGATCATTACATGGGGTCTGGTAATTTGTGTTTTTTGGAACCAGGACAGTCTTGCCTCTGCATTCCCAACAGTGTGTTCCTGGTGAACCGTGAGATAATGATGGTTGTAAATGTTTAATACTGCTGAAAATTTTAAAACTGGTTTTTCAACTTGTCAAAATTTACAGTATTTGAAATCATGATTGAACATGATTCTTGTGGCTCTCTACTTAATATTTTGGCACTGCAGCTTTGCCACAGAGAACACTAGAGACTGCATAACGTATTTCCTTCCCGTTCCCTTTACATTCCAGAGTCAGTCCCTTTGGTTTGACTCCTGTTGAGAAGGAATTCATTATTCCTCAAAGTGAATATCTGATGTGCATGTGGAAAATATTTACTTTTTGGTTGATTACTTGCTCATATATCTCACAATTTTTCCAGTTTTATTGAGGTATAATTGACAAATAAAAATTGTATATATTTGAAATATACAACCTATGTTTTGATATGTGAATACATTGTGAAATGATTATTACAATCAAGCTAATTAACACATCCTTCAACTCACATAGTTACTGTATGTGTGTGTGTGTAACTCTCAGCCAATTTCAAGTATACAGTACAGTATTATTAACTATGGTCATCATGTTGTACATTAGAGCTTCAGAACTTTATTTATCCTGCATAATCTCAACTTTGTATCCTTTGACCAATATTTCATTTCTCCCACCCTCCAAACTCTGATAACAACTAGACCCTGCTTATGAGTTCAACGTTTTTTATTTCTTTTTAAAGATTTTATTTATTTATTTGAGAGAGAGAGAATGAGAGATAGAGAGCACGAGAGGGAAGCAGGTCAGAGGGAGAAGCAGACTCCCTGCTGAGCAGGGAGCCCGATGTAGGACTTGGTCACGGGACTCCAGGATCATGACCTGAGCCGAAGGCGGTCGCCCAACCAACTGAGCCACCCAAGGGCCCGAGTCCAACAGTTTTTGATTCCACGTAAAAGTGAGATCATGTAGTATCTGTCTTTTGTGTCTGTCTTAGCTCTCACTTTAACAATGTTCTCCAGGTTCATCCATGAATGTCATAATTTTCTTCTTGAAGGCTGAACAATATACTATTGTATATAATACATTTATACAGTTTCCCATATTCTTTATCTCTTTATTCATCAAATGACATTTAGGTTGTTTCTATATCTTGGCTACTGTGAAAAATATTGTAATAAGTCACATTTTATATATCATTAAATTTACCCTTTTCAAGTTTTCAGCTCTACGATTTTTAGAAAAATTACCACGTTGTGCAGTCATCACGAGTAAGCAGTATTAGAACATTTTCTTCAAACAACAGGACCCCTTAGTCTCATTTACTATTAATCCCAGTTTTCATGCTCTGCCTCATGCAACTGATCATTTATTTTCTGTCTCTATAGATTTGCTTTTTCTGGATATTCAGTCTGAAAGTCAACATACTGTATGATTTCAACTATATGACATTGTGGAAGAAAAACTATGGAGACAGTAAAAAGATCAGGGGTAACCAGGGGTTAGGGAATAAGGCTGAGCACAGAGGATTTGGGGGGCAGTAAAACTACTCTGTATGAAATTATAATGGTGCCCACATGTCATTATACATTTGCTAAAATCTATAGAATATACACCAAGAGTGAACCCTAATGTGGAGTAGGGACTTTGGGTGATAATGACATCATGTGTCAATGTAGGTTTATCTGTAGTAAGTAATGTATGGCTCCAATGCAGGATGTTATAATGGGAGAGGCAAGCTGTGGGGGTGGAGGCAGAGACTATTTGGAAACTCTATAATTTCTCCTTCATTTTACTGTGAACCTAAAACTGTTCTAACAATAGTCTACTGAAATTCAAAAAAAATTAGTTTCTCTGGATTTTTGTATTTCCACATAAACTTTAGAATCTGCCTGAAAGGTTTTGCAAAAAACGTTTGTTGCAATTTTTATAGAATATTTATAGATCCTATAGACAGTCTATATTTTTTGAATCCTATTTGTTGAATCTATGGGTCAAACTGGGGAGAAATGGCATCATAATAATATTGGGTTTTCCAGGGCGCCTGGGTGCCTCAGTTGGTTGGGCAACTGCCTTCGGCTCAGGTCATGATCCTTGAGTTCCAGGATCAAGTCCCGCATCGGGCTCCCTGCTCAGCAGGGAGTCTGCTTCTCCCTCTGACCCTCCCTCCTCTCATGTGCTCTCTCTCTCTCTCTCAGTCTCTCTCTCAAATAAATAAATAAATAAAATCTTTAAATATATATATATATTGGGTTTTCCAATCCAAGAACATGTAATGTCTCTCTATTTATTTTGACCTTCTTTAATTTCCCTCTGGAATTCTTATTTCATTATTTCTTTATGTACAAGTCTTACACTATTTTTGTTAATTTTTTTCTTTTTTATTATTACGTTATGTTAATCACCATACATTATATCATTAGTTTTTGATGTAGTGTTCTTTGATTCATTGTTTGTGTATAACACTCAGTGCTCCATGCAGAACGTGCCCTCTTTAATACCCACCACCAGGCTAACCGATCCCCCTACCCCCCTCCCCTTTAGAACCCTCAGTTTGTTTCTCAAAGTCCAGAGTCTCTCATGGTTCGTCTCCCCTTATGATTTTCCCTCCTTCGTTCTTCCCCTCCTGCTATCTTTTTCTTCTTTTTTCTTTTAACATATAATGTATTATTTGTTTCAGAGGTTATTTTTGTTAAATTTATTCATTAGTGTTTTATTCTTTCTGATGTGGTTGTGGAAAATTGTATTCTTAATTTCATTTTCTTATATTGCTTGTATATAGAAATGTGATTGAATTTTTCAGTATTGACCTAATATTCTAAAAACTTGCTCTACATGTAATTTACTTCTAATTATTTTTGTAGGTGCCCTTGAATTTTTTATATACAAGAGCATGTTGTCTTTGTGAAAAGATAGTTTTACCTTCTCCTTTCCAATCTAGATACTTTTTATTTCTTTTTATTGACTGATTGGGCTACCTAGAATTTCCAGTACAACATTTAATAGAAGTGGCAGGAGCATACATGCTTGCCTCATTCCTGCTTTTAGGCAAAATATCTTCAGTCTTTCACCATTAAGTATAATGCTCATTGTAGGTGTTGTATAGACGCCCATTACTAGGTTAAAAAAGTTACTGTCTAAAAAATTTGAGAATGTTTAATCATGAATGAGTGTTGGATTTTTCCCAATGTTTTATCTGTGCCCATAGAGATAATCATATGGTGTATATTCTTTATTTTACTAATATTGTATTGATATTTGCACATTCTGTGTTCTCTTGAAAATGATGTGCTTGGGGAGCCTGGGTGGCTCAGTCAGTTAAACCTCTCACTCATGATTTCGGCTCAGGTCATCATCTTGGGATCAAGAGATCAAGCTCTGCATCATGCTGTGTGCTCAGCGGGGAGCCTGTTTGAGATGCTCTCTCTCCCTCTCCTTCTGCCCTTCCCCCCTCAAATAAATAAATGTCTTTAAAAAAATGTGTTTTCTGCTGTTGTTGGTTGTCATGTTCTAGTCAAGTTGACAGTGTTCTTCGAGTTGTCTATATTTTTTCTTTTTTTTTGACTAGTTCTATCAATTATTGAGAGTAGAATATTAGAATCTTCAGCTATTATTGTTGAACTATTTCTGTCTTCAGTTCTGTCTAAGTAGCACGTATTTGGGGGTTCTGTTGTTAGGTAAATATATGGAATTGCTTTTGCCGAATGGAATCTTTTATCATTGTAAAATATCTCTCTTTGTCTCTATTAATACTATTTGTGTTATATTTTTTGCCTTAAAATCTATTTTGTATATTAGTATAGCCCCTACAACTCTTGTTTGGTTATTGTCTATAAGGCATATCTTTTTCCATTCTTTTACTTTTGAACTATTTGTCTTTGAATCTAATTTGTCTTTTGCATATAGTCTGTAGTTAGATTCTGTTTTTCAGTCCAGTCATCAGATTGCCTTTGGAGTATTTAACCCATTGATTTAGTCTAATTATTAATATGTTTGGGTTTCGATGTGTTTTATGTCTTATGTGTTTCTCTATTCTTGCTTTTTTGTTAAACAGGTATTTTCTTGTGTGCCCACTTATACTTAAAAAAATATATATGTTATTTTGAATTACTTTCTCAGTGGCTTCTCTGAATATTACAATATGCATTTTAACCTAAAACCATCTATTTCAGATCAATGCTAATTTGATTACATAGTATATAGAAACAGCTCCCTTATCATTCTCTCTCTTCTCCCTTTTTTGTGCTATTATTATCATATAGATTACACCTTTATACAGTATAAATCCATCAACTGTTGTATACATTGTATATTACCTTTATACAGTACAAGCCCATCATAAGCCCAGGTTTTCTGTTTTGGGTTGTTTCTTGTTTTGTTGTGTTGTGAGTGTCTCATAACATTTTTGTTGAAAATCAGGAATGTTAGATAATATAGCAAACCTGAAATTAGTTCTCTCCTTCCCATGGGGTTTGTTCCTAAATTTTTTTTTTCTCTTGTTCTGTTTTTCTGCCTAACAGATTTCCAGAACTGATTTTATAGATTCTGTATTCAAGGCTGTGTGCAGCCACTGAGTTCTCTGATTATTTTTATTTTTAGAATGCTTTTTTTAAAGCCTGTCCTTCTCAAAGGCTGCCTCTCAGTCAGTATAGTTTGATGATTAGCCAGTGATGGGTCAGAAGAATCCTTAAAATGCCTTGACCCAGTAAGTATTACACACATTGGCATGGGGATTTGTGGTTGGTTAAAGGCAAAACTTCAAATTTTAGGATGATAAAAAGCTAACATAAGTCATCCTTAGCTGTCATTCCCTGTTACGCAGGACCTCAAGGTCAGGCATAGATGAGTTACCAGTCTCAGTCTCTGGTCTTTCCTGGACATATGCATAGCCATGCTTATATAGGTGCACCATCAGTCAGCTCAGGCCGCCACAGTCAATGACCACAGACTTGTGGCTTAAACCACAGACATTTATTTTCTCACAGTTCTGGAAGTTCATGATCAAGTTACAGGTAAACTGAGTTTCTGAAGAGAGTTCTCTTCTTGGCTCCTAGACAGCCACCTTCTTGCTGTGTCTTCACATGGTCTTTCCTCTGTGTGTGTAGAGAGGTCTCTGGTGACTCTTCCATATCCTCTAAGGACACTAACCTTATAGGATTAGGGCTCCACCCCATGACCTAATTTACCCTTAATCACCTCCCAAAGGACTTTATCTTCAAATACAGTCATATTGGTAGTTACAGTTTTAACTACGGATTTTGGGGAAAAACACTTCAGTCCATAACAGCAGAATGTATTAAAATATTTCAAAGTCATAAATAATTATTTATTTCTTATTTCTGAATTTTTTATTTAAATTTTTGCTGGGCTGTTATTTGCTCCACAAAAATTCACAGACTTCGACAACTATAATGTTAACAATCCCAGCGGATTGCCATTGTTTTTTAACACCTTGGGAAAAGGGCTTTATCTTTGGGGTGGAGATCTGAATTATGTCAAATAGTGACAATGCCCTGGGAATAGAGTTTCCTCAGGAAGATGCTGAAAGTATTATCAGAATATACAGGGCTTCAGGTCGGGGGCTTTAAAAGGGTCTCTGATACAGGTCCACCAGTTTTCATGATTACCACACCACCGTCCCAAAGGTGGAAAGGAGCGCAACCTCAGTTAAAATACCACAGGCCTTGCTGTTCTTACCAATATTCAGTAATTCTTCTTGAATGAATGCTTTCTAGTTTATTCTGTCCTTTTGGTTAAATTTCAGAGTCCAGAAATTTTTTTCAATATCATCTTTATTTTTGTGGGGTAGAGGATTGAATAACATTCTCATTCCATCATTCCAGAGGTCTAGTTCCCCTTATTTTTCTCATTTGCTAAACTAACAATATGATGTGCAGGTTTGTTACTCTCATTACTGCTATTTGCTATTAGTGATTTTTAATAGAACAAAATTAATTTTGTTTATTTTAAAATTGTTACCTCTTCCCTTATTACCATTAGCTTTCTTTATAAAAAATGATCAAAGTATACATTTTGATGAAATCTTATATTATAATTGTTTTTTATTTCTAAAAGAAAAATATATTTAGTACTTCCAGATTCTAGTCAGCATGTAAGAAGCTTGGAATTATTCATTTCATCTTAACGAGTAAAAAGCTCAACATACTGAAAATTCAGTAGCTCTTCTGAGGGCTATCAGAGGTCAGTTGAGGTCACAGGCAAACAGCTACCCCTAAAAATTAGAGAGACATACAGGCTGATACTGGAAATCACAACTTACTAGAGAAGAAACCCAAACCAGGAACAGAAACTGCAGGGAAAACCAGTGCTGGGGCAGGAAAACCTGAACTGTGATTATGATTGACAAATTGCTGAGGGATCAGTGTGGGCAAGTCTGGGAGTTAAAAACTCCAGGGGGTCCCCCACACTTTTGTGAATTTTATTTCCTGGAGTTCTACCAGGTTTTGGCAGTGAATAGCTGAGAAAAATCCCCCTGGGCTTTAGGTAGGGAAAGTTGAAAAGTAACAGTGTGGAAATATGCCAGAGCATCCTGTTCCTAAAAAAGATTGCCCTCAAGATAAATTATTTTACCAGAGGTCCTAACTACTTGAGGGAATGGAAAGATCCAACTCCAGTCACCCTAACCTCCTCAAGCCACCCTGCCTCACCTAAGGCGGGAGGCAGAACTGAGAGGTATTTGTGAAGTTCACAACCCAGGGGCACAGGCTCCCTAAGAGTCTGAGATCTCATCATAGGACTATAGAATTCTGTCTCTCTTCACATGCCTTACCACCACCTCACTAAAGGTCTATTTAGTAGTGTTCCTTTCACCTAGTACATCATGTACAGCTTTCCACAAAAAATTATAATGCACACTAAAAAGCAAAAGATACAATTTGAAGCCACAGGGTAAGCTTCAGAATGAGATTCAACTATGGCAGGGATGTTGGAATTATCAAACATTCGGTTTAAAAGAACTATGAAAAATGCAGACAACATGCGAGATTGGATAATAGTGTAAACAGAGATATAGAAATCAAACATTCGATTTAAAAGAACTATGAAAAATGTGGACATCATGTGAAATTGGACGATAATGTAAACAGAGAGATGGAAATTCTAGGAAAGAATCAAAATAAATGTTATAATAGAAATCAAGAACACCTTTGATGGGCTCATTAGTAAACCAGATGGCTAAAGAAAAAAATCCCTAAACTTGTGAATCTGTGCATAGAAATTTTGACAACTAAAAAGTAAAGGGGAAAAAAACTGGAAAAAAAAAAGATGTGGGAGGAACAGACTATCCAAGTACTATGGGCCAATTATAAAAGCTGTATATAACATATGCATAATGGGAATACCACAAGGAGAAGAAAGAAAGGAATAGAAGGTGTATTTAAAGCAATGAGAACTGAAAGCCTCCCCAAATAAATGTCAGACATCAAACCACAGATCCACAAAACACAGAGAACACCAAACAAACTAAATTCAAAACAAATTAAACAAAAAACAAAAAAAGTCCACTGCTCCTAGGCATATCACATTCAAACTACAGAAAATCAAAGATAACAAAATCTTGAAAGGAATCAAAGGAAAGCACTGCACCTTTAAAAGAAGAAAATATAAGAATTACATCCAACTGCTCAGAAACCTCACATGCAAGAAGAGAGTGGAATGAAATATTTAAAGTGGTAAGTGAGAGTCACCTGGGTGACTTAGTTGGTTAAGCGTCTGCCTTTGGCTCAGGTCATGATCCCAGGGTCCTGGGATTGAGCCCTGCAATGGGCTCCTTGCTCAGTGGGGAGTCTGCTTCTCCCTCTGCCTGCCACTCCCCCTGCTTGTGCTCTCTCTCGCTGTGTCTCTCTTTGTCAAATGAATAAATAAAAATTTAAAAAACAAAACAAAACAAAAATAACATGGTAAGTGAAAAAAAAAGTTTAGAAAACACCAAAAAGATAAAGAAACAAAACAAACTAGTATTCTGTGTTCTGAAAAGTTATCTTTCAAAAGTGAAGGAGAAATGAAGATTTTCTTAGACTAACAAATATTGTGAGGATTTTCTGGCAAAAAGATCTGCCTTACAAGAAATGTTAAAAGATCGTCAAAGAGAAGGAGGATGACACTTGTTAGAAATTCAGATCTATATAAAGAAGGGAAGAATATTAGCAAAGGAATAAATGAAGGTAAAATAAATATTTTAATTGATCTACCAGATCTCACTGTTCAAAACAATAATATCAATAATATTTTTGATGATTATACACCATATATAAGTTAAATGGATGATTCAATAAATGGGAGGATGGATTTATGGAATTTTGCTATTATAAGGTACTAGTATTACTCAAGAAATCATATAATGTTATTTGAAAGTGGGATGAATTAGTTGTAAATGTGTACTGCGAACTCTAAGGCAACTACTAAAAAAAAGTTAAAAAGAAAATGGTATTTCATAAGCTAAAGAAGCAAAGAAAATGAAATCATATACAATGTTCAATTAAAACCACAAATGGCAGGAAAGAGAGTGGAAGACAAAAATAGGAACAAAGAATAAGTGTGATAGACATAAAGCAAAGCAAATATAGTAGATATTAACCCACTTTATATCAATAATTGCTTTAAACATCAATGGTCTAAATATGCCAATTAAAAGACATTGTGTCAGGTTGAACCCCAAAATAAGACTCAACTGTATGTGTCTATAAGAAACACTTCAAATATAAAGACACATAGATTAAAAGTAAAGGGTAAAGAATGATATACCATGCTAATACAAATAAAAGAAAACCTGGATAACTATATTACTTCAGACCATAGACCTCAGAGCAGAGCTCTGTTCTTCAGAAATGGAGAAATGATAAAGACTTTCAAAAAAACAACCCCCCAAAAACAAAAACAAAAGCTAAAAAAAGTTCATCACCACTAGACCTAGTTTATAATAAATAATAGAAGTTTCTCAAGTTCCTCTGAAATGAAAGGATGCTAATTAATATTGTGAAACATATGAAGTAAAACTCACCAGTCATGGTAAATACATAATCAAAATAACATTTTCTAATACTATATGGTGGTACATATATCACTTTAAACTCTAGTTTAAAAGTTGAAGAACACACACATTAAAAATGACTATAACTACAATCATTTATTATTTGATACATGATATAAAAAATGTAAATTATATCCATAACCTAAAATGTGAAGAGGGGAGAAATAAAAATACTGTTCTGCTATGGTATCAAAGTTAAGTTGTTTCTAGCCTAAATAAGATGATATAATGATAAGGTATTTTATGTAAGTCATAACAAAGAGCCTGTATAGTAGATACACAAAAAAGTGAACATAAATGAATTAAAGCATAATGTCAAAAAAGTGATCAAGTCCAAAGGAAGACAGCAAGAGAGAAAAAAGGAGGAAAGGAACTATGAAACAGTCCAAAAACAATGAACAATGTTGCAATATTAAGTTCTTACCTATAAATAATTACTTTATTTTTTACTTTTTTTAAAGAATTTATTTATTTATTTGAGAGCGAGAATGAGAGAGAGAGAGAGAGCACATGAGAGGTGGGAGGGTCAGAGGACGAAGCAGACTCCCTGCCAAGTAGGGAGTCCGATGTGGGACTCGATCCAGGGACTCCAGGATCATGACCTGAGCTGAAGGCAGTCGCCCAAGCAACTGAGCCACCCAGGCGCCCTTACCTATAAACAATTACTTTAAATGTAAATGAATTAAATTCTCCAATCAACACACATAGGGTGACAAATGGATTAAAAGATGAAGAAGAGGAGAAAGGAAAAGAAGGAGAAGGAGAGGGAGGAGCAGCAGAAGAAGATGAAAAAGAAGAAGAGTATTTTCATATTCTGAAAATGAAAGGGTAGAAAAGGTATTCCAAGCAAATTATAACCAAAAGAGTAGGAGTAGCTATACTTACAGAAAAGAAATAGACTTTAAGTTAAAAATGGTCACAAACAAACCATGAGAGACAATGGACTCTGAGAAACAAACTGAGGGTTGCTGGAGTGGTGGGGGGTGGGAGGGATGGGGTGGCTGGGTGATAGACATTGGGGAGGGTATGTGCTATGGTGAGCGCTGTGAATTGTGTAAGACTCTTGAACCACATACCTGTACCTCTGAAACAAATAATACAATATATGTTAAAAAAGAAAAAAGAAGAAGAAGAAGATAGCAGGAGGGGAAGAATGAAGGGGGCAAATTGGAGGGGGAGATGAACCATGAGAGACGATGGACTCTGAAAAACAAACTGAGGGTTCTAGAGGGGAGGGGGTGGGGGGATGGGTTAGCCTGGTGATGGGTATTAAAGAGGGCACGTTCTGCGTGGAGCACTGGGTGTTATACGAAAACAATGAATCATGGAACACTACATCCAAAACTAATGATGTAATATACGGTGATTAACATAACATAATAAAATATAATAGAAAAACGGTCATGGAGGACAAGGAAGGTCATTATATAATGATAAAACAGTCAATTAGTTAAGAAGATGAACAATTATAAATGTTTATGCATCCAACTTGAGAACATCTAAATATATAAAGCAAATACTAACAGAACTGAAAGGAGAAATGAACAGCAAGACAATAATAGTAAGAAACTTCAGTAGGAGACTCCACTATAAACATTTGATAAATCATCTGGGCAGAAAATCAATAAGACAAAAGCAGATTTGCACAATACCATAGACCAAATGGACCTAAAAGGCATTGCTTTCTAACAGAACATGCAACAGCAACAAAATACATATTCTTCTCAAGCACACATCACTTCTCTGGGATACATCATATGTTAGGATAGAAGACAAGTATTAAAAAGTCAAGAAAATTGAAATTATATCAAGTATCTTTTTCCACTATAGAGATGTGAAACAAGAAATCAATAACAGGAGGAAAACTCACAGGTATGTGGATATTAAACAGCACACTCTTGAACAACAATGGATCAAAAAAAGAAATAAAAAAATTATCTTGAAACAAACAAATGTGGAAACACAACATTCCCAGTCTTAAATGGGACAGAACAAAAGTGGTGCTAAGAAGGAAGTTTATAGGTATAAATCCCTACATTTTAAAAAAGAAAGATCTGAAATGAGCAATCATTATATCTACGTGAACTAGAAAAAAGAGGAATAAACTAAGCCCAAAGTTAGTAGATGAAAAGAAATAATAAAGAATAGAAATAAGTAAAATAGAAAATAGGAAAACAGTAGAAAATATCAATAAAACTGAGTTGGTTTTTAAAAAGATAAACAAAATTGACAAAACTTTAACTAAACTAACCAAGAAAAAGAGAGAGAGGACTCAAATAAAATTAGAAATGAAAGAAGAGACATTACAACTGATACCACAGATACATGAAGGAACACAAGACTGCTATGAATATTGATATGCCAATGGATTGCATAACCTAGAAGAAAAGGATAAATTGCTAGAACATACAACTTCCCAAGGCTAAATTATAAAGAAAAAATAGAAAATCTGAATAGATCAATAATGACTAAGGAGATAGAATCAGTTATGAAAGGGGCACCTGCGTGGCTCCGTCGGTTAAGCGTCTGCCTTCGGCTCAGGTCATGATCCCGGGGTCCTGGAATCGAGCCCCGCATCGGGCTCCATGGTCAGCGGGAAGCCTGCTTCTCCCTCTCCCGCTCCCCCTGCTTGTGTTCCCTCTCTCGCTGTGTCTCTCTCTGTCAAATAAATAAATAAAATCTTTAAAAAAAAGAATCAGTTATGAAAACTTCCCAACAAAGAAAAACCCAGAGCCTAATAGCTTCCCTGGTGAATTCTACCAACTATTTAAAGAAAAATTAGGGGTGCCTGGTTGACTCAGTTAAGCAACTGCTTTCAGCTCAGGTCATCATCCCGGGGTTCTGGGATCAAGCCCTGGACTCCCTGCTCAGTAGGGAGTCTGTTGCTTCCTCTTCCCTTCCCCCCCAATCCCCTCCCTCTCATGCTTTCTCGTTTGCTCTCTCTCTCTCTCAAATAAATAAGTAAAATCTTTTTTACAAATAAAGAAAAATTAACCAAATCTTTCTCAAAACCTTTCCAAAAATTTTTTTAAAAGATTTTATTTATTTATTTGACAGACAGAGAGACAGCGAGAGAGTGAACACAAGCAGGGAGAGTGGGAGAGGGAGAAGCAGACTCCCTGCTGAGCAGAGAGCCCGATGTAGGACTTGATCCCAGGACCCCGGGATCATGACCTGAGCTGAAGGCGGACGCTTAATGACTGAGCCACACAGGCACCCCAAAATCTTTCCAAAAATTAAAGAGGAAGGAACACTTCCAACTCATTTTATGAGGCCAATGTTACCTGATAAAAATGCGAGGTAAGGACACTATAAGAAAAGAAAATCGCAGTCCAGTATTCTGATGAATATAGATATAAAATTATCCACAAAATATTAGCAAAGTAAATTCAACGGTATAGTAAAAGAATCATACACCGCGGTCAAGTGGAATTTATCTCTCGGATGCAAGGATGGTTCAACACAAAGGAATAAATGTGATACAACACATTAACAAAATAAAGGATAAAAATTATAAAATCATAATACATACAGAATAAGCATTTGACAACATTCAGCATCTGTTACCTAGATTAAAATGCATATTGTAACCTCCTTTTTGATCTCCATGTGCAGTGGACTGAATGTTTGAGCACCACCCCCAAATTCATATGTGGAGGCTTTAATTCTCAGTGTGAGAGTATTCTTTTTTTTTAATTTTTATTGTTATATTAATCACCATATACTACATCATTAGTTTTTGATGTAGTGTTCCATGATTCATTGTTTGTGCATAACACCCAGTGCTCCATGCAGAATGTGCCCTCTTTAATACCCATCACCAGGCTAACCCATCCCCCCAACCCCCTCCCCTCTAGAACCCTCAGTTTGTTTTTCAGAGTCCATCGTCTCTCATGGTTCGTCTCCCCCTCCAACTTACTCCCCTTCATTCTTCCCCTCCTGCTATCTTCTTTTTCTTTTTTCTTAACATATCTTGCATTATTTGTTTCAGAAGTACGGATCTGTGATTCAACAGTCTTGCACAATTCACAACGCTCACCATAGCACATACCCTCCCCAATGTCTATCACCCAGCCACCCCATCCCTCCCACCCCCCACCACTCCAGCAACACTCAGTTTGTTTCCGGAGATTAAGAATTCCTCATATCAGTGAGGTCATATGATACATGTCTTTCTCTGATTGACTTATTTCATTCAGCATAACACCCTCCAGTTCCATCCATGTCGTTGCAAATGGCAAGATCTCATTCCTTTTGATGGCTCCATAATATTCCATTGTGTATATATACCACCTCTTCTTTATCCATTCATCTCTCGATGGACATCTTGGCTCTTTCCACAGTTTGGCTATTGTGGACATTGCTGCTATAAACATTGGAGTGCACGTACCCCTTCGGATCCCTACATTTGTATCTTTGGGGTAAATGCCCAGTAGTGCAATTGCTGGATCATATGGTAGCTCTATTTACAACTGTTTGAGGAACCTCCATACTGTTTTCCAGAGGGGTTGCACCAGCTTCCATTCCCACCAACAGTGTAGGAGCGTTCCCCTTTCAGTGTGAGAGTATTCTGAGAGGGGGCCTTTGGAGGTAATGATGAGGTCGATGTCCTTATAAGAAGGGGAAGTGCCCAAGCTTGCTCTCTCTCTCTGCTATGTGAGGATACAGCAAGTAGAAAGCTGTCTGCAAAATGGAAAGAACACTGTCACCAGAACCTGGCTATGCTGGCACCCTGATCTTGGACTTCCCAGCCTTCAGAACTGTGAGAAATAAATTTTCATTATCTAAGTCACATGGTATATAGTGTTTTGTTAAAGCCGTCCAAACTGAGTGAAAGACAGAGGTTTTTGTTGCTGCTCTAGTTGGTTGTTGTTGGTTTTTGCCCTAG
Organism: Callorhinus ursinus; assembly: GCF_003265705.2. Taxonomy (NCBI): domain Eukaryota; kingdom Metazoa; phylum Chordata; class Mammalia; order Carnivora; family Otariidae; genus Callorhinus; species Callorhinus ursinus. The sequence goes on along the minus strand of NW_027397122.1, from coordinate 2,610,908 downwards.
GGCCATGTTTCACCAAGGTGTGGCTCATTGGACGTTAATACCAGAACCCAAATATGTACTACACGGTGTTGTAGTTGGTGGTTGTGTCCCATGATAGGTTTCTGCTGTGTTAGTGTTTAATACAATTATGTAAATTGTGTATACTTCCATGCACTGCATAAATCCAATTATTCCCAAATTATCCATTTGTTTTCCATGTAAAATCCCAAACTACTGAAATACCGTTGGAATTTTCATAGAGAAGTACTTGTGTTAGTCACTTAGTTAGCATTCAAAAGCTGCACTGAGATCTTATTTCTCCAAGAAGGATGACCAAATGCACAAAATGTTTTCTAAAATTATGTGTTCATTCGGTGTGAGCATGCCATCCATTTTCCTAACAAGGTGTTCTGTGCTTGGTAGGTATACAGGTAATAACTTTCAAGGTACAGTGTAAAAGAAGATCTATGAGAAATGAAAGAAGTATTTTTCTCTTTTCTTTCTAATAGGACTTTTTAGAGAGTCTCATGAACTGGAAAAAAAATTATACTAGATTGGTGTCTGAGTTCAATCACATTTATTTTACAACTTAAGTTTGCAAAATAAAAATAAAGTTTGGTTTAAATAATTTTTATCTACCAATTACTTGTTATGCTATATCAATTTCAATACTTGCATCTTAAGGATGTTTGATTTGGTCTGTCTTTGGAATTTGAAATCAAAATTATATATTCCTATAATTATATATGACTTAGTAAAATTCTGAGTACAAGTTTACTTTCATAGAAAATTAAAATAATACATTTATTTAAGGCTCTATTTTCTTTCTAATGTACTACTTTTCTAGTTATTCACACCTTTATCCAGTCTGGATAAAGTTATATCAATAGCATATAATGAAGGTATATGATAGTTTTCAAGTCACTATTCTCAAATATTTTCTATGCTGAGACAGTGGTATTGACATAATTTCATCAGAAATAGTGGCTCACTATGGCAATAAATTTCATTTGCCCAGACTCATTTCAGAATGGGAAGGGTCCGCACAGTTGGAAAAATATAAATCCTTCGAAGTCACATAATTACAGAAAAATACACATAAAATATAATTTTATTTTATTATTTTTATTATTGCCATCTTCAAATTTAGACCCAACTTTCTTTATAGCTAAGTTAGAGAATAAATCCTGCTTTACTTTTGAGATTTCTATTCTGATACTTTCATCATTTCATAATAAAAATAAACAAACTTTAAGAGTTTATTAAGACTGTTTCTCAACTTAAAACTTGTGTTTGATCGAGCAGTCATAAAAAGATATTGACAGATTTTCACTATATACCCAGTTTGTCCAGAGATGTGACAAATCACTTCAAAAGTTACCAGTTGTCTGTGTAAAACAAATATGATTTAGTTTTAAAAGTTTAAAACCAACAAATTCACACTGAGAAGCTATAGCTTATTGCATTTTTCCCAGTAAAGGGAAGATTGATTTTACCCTACTAGGATGTAAAAGCAGGATTGCAGGGAATTTAAGTATTATCTACCAGATGTTGATTCCACTAAGCTATCTTTTTAGCTTATGTTAGGGGCTTTTGATCACAGTTGGCTTGAAGTAAACAAATGGCAAGCTTACTTCATGCCTTTAATGCCAGCAGATGAGCCCTAGTCTCAGGGAAGCCAGAGGACATGGCAGTGGGAAATCTTAGGAAAGACACATATGTAGGCCTTCAGTGGCACCATAGCACATCAACTCAATTGCAATTAAAGGACAGTGGGTGTGGGTTTCCTCCATGCCAGAATACCAGGGCAAATCCTCTAACATTTGCTTTTGGCCACAAAAAGATACTTTACTTTATGACCTTCACCAGTTTACAGATCTAGTACTAGGGTATGTTATTTAGTAATCGAAAAGCTGCCCTAAAAATAGAGGTACATTGTGTCCAGGTAAGAGCTATGAAGCCCCATGCTATCCCCTCGACCTTCTGCTGTAAACTCAATCCCAGCTGTATCTGACACTGTGTAGTCATATCAAAAAAAGAGTAAGATTAAACCAAAGAGTTAAAAATTAAGCAAAAATGGAAAATAGAAACATACATTACCAGAGAGTTTTATAAAGAATTTAAAAATATAATCAGATGAATTTATTACTCATTCACACAAATGCTCACCTCAAGTATTGGGCATCAGCCTATCAGAGTGGTTGAACACATTACATGTTGATCACCTGGGTTCAGACCCCAGCTCTACTTGTACAAATTCAGGCAAACTACATACTCTCTTTGTTTCTTTTGTCTTCTGTAACACGAAGATATTAATCATCCCTCTTTCATGCCATTGTGATGTGGTTTAAATGAATTAATATTTGTAAAGTGCTTGACAGATGCCTGATGCAAACTAAGTTTTGCTGATTATTACCTAATTATCAATAAGGGGTCGGGACAGCAGAGATACGGGGAATTCTTGCCAATCATTACCTATTTTGTGGGTTGAAGGGGCACAGAAGATGCTCTGAGATTGAGAACACAGGGTGATAAAGCTATTGATGGGTCACTATCTACCTGTTGGAGATGTCTGCCCTGGAAATCATTATTGGCAGGTTTTCCAAGGGGAGAACCGGTTTCACACAGGATAGAATTCATTTCTTATGTTGTCCCTAGCAACAATGTTAGTTCTTCCTTTGTTAGATCTCAAGTAGTTGAGTTCCAAAAGAAATTGTGAAAAATAAGTCTGAATAGAAAATAATCAGGTTTCATCACATCATTAAAAGAAATGGAAGCATTCAGAGACTGCAGCTATTACAACCAATGAAAAAGTAGAACATATAGAAAGTGTGTCAAAAGCATTATGTATGGCTTTTGCATATGAAAATGGTATCATTGACCTCTGCTGGTCAATTCCATAATTATGTGTTGTTTCTATAATACAGGGAATGGATTTCAAATCATATGATAGCTTGTTTAGCTCCTGGATTGCTGTCATAATACTTTGCTCCCAGAACAACCCCCATTCAGAATATTAGTGTTCACACATGTTGAAATTCATTTGCCACACAACTCTGAGCACAATACAATTTGATACCCATGTTTGTATCTGCCCATTCTTTTTCATTAGACATTTTTATCAATATGTTGTCTCTGAGAGGTGGATTAAAGTTACCTTGACATGGAGGGAAATTGAGGTGGGTTGATTTACACACAAGACATCTGGAACTGGAATTCACATCTGTTGATGCCCAATCCAATGCTATTTCCACAAGACATATGCACATATACTAAAGGCAAGTGTCTCCTTCCCCCAGGCTTGGCATCACATCATACTGCTTAAATCATCTAAGATTCTGGGGCATCGCTTTACAGTGGTGCTCCTTGTGCTTCCCTGTGATCTAGAGGACTTAATTGAGATGCCGTCTCTCCTTGATTCCTAATAAACACTAGGGGATTCTTTGTTACCGGGATTCCCTAACTCCAGGACCCTATCACATTTCCTACCTACGTTATACATTTCTAAGCTATATAATAGCCTATCTCCTCACTTCTCTGTCTTGCTGTTTTCTCCCAGGTCTCATTCCAACCACAGGGTTCTAATTAAATATGAAATGTGAGCTTCCCCCAAACATGGAGTCTTGTAGTCCATGTGTTACCTGAATAAAAATGAGGGAGTAATGGGTTCAAGTGGGGCTACTGGCTGTGCCCCTGGTGGTGGCCTATTTGCATATTCTATCCCTGCCGCTCACTTCCCTGCCACCCCCCCCACTTACTCTTGCTCTTCACTCATCGCTCATGGAAGTTGTTAAGCAAGTTTTTCATTTATAAGGGACTGCAGATCTTCTACCAAGACTCTGTGGATGTGGTTGGAAGTCCTGAGTTAGTTGTGCTTTTACATAGCTTTCCAACATCTAGCTATGATTGCTACAAGATTTGGGAAGGTATGACCTTGATGTTTTATTAAGTGATTTCCCTTGCTTTCTTGAGCTTTGGCTTCAATGACAAACCAAGACTATGTCACTATTCCATATTTGAGTAGGTCAGCATTGTGGAGGCACGCTTGTGGCATCTGGGGCTCCAGAATCACAGTAACAGACTTTGTCACCTGATTATGGAGATATCATTGCTCAGGAGCTGTTCTATAGGTTCAAGCAGAATTGATCTGGTCAGCTTACCATCAAGAGTCTATCTGTCAAATGGGGGTATATTTCCTGAGACTCACTATCCTCTCCTTCACCAAAGCTTCTCGAAGATGGAGGCATGCTGTCATCCATCTTTACATGATTGATGAACTTCTTTGTATTCTCCTGAGGTCTCACCCCAGTCTTTGGGCCATACACCTGACCCTTTGAGAGTGAACTGTGGGACATGTGGGAAGGGATACCCGACAATGATGGAACTTAGTTATTAATAATCTCTTACAGAACACCAACCAGAGGAAGTTCAGAAGACTCTGGGTGAGAGCTCTTGCTTCTATAACTATTCCCATTTATTTTATCTATGGGCCATTGGATCCCATAAATCCCTACCCAGAGTTTTTGGAGCTATACAGAAAAAATGCTCCCATGCAGTCCGCAGTGTTGATTCTGGATGACCACAGTAGTCAAAAGCCACAGCTAGAGGATCCCATGGGCTTCTTGAATGCACATATGGGCTTCATCAACTACTTCTGAGCTGGAAAGAGTAGCTTCCCTGTATTACCTCCCTTAATCCCTTACCTGTTGTGTATTCTGCTAGGCAGATATGCCCGGTCCCGGCCACCAAAAACTATTCTCTCGTGAAAGTCCACCTGCCTCACACTGGTGATCAGCATATAGAAAAAGCCCAGAGAAGCTATGGTTAAGGATGACCTAACAGTCTACTTCCCATTCTTCTTATATCTGAGTGAGTGTAAGGATTTGCCTTTGTCTTTGTGTAATTAGGAAATTCTCATGGGCACTACTATGCACAGATAAAGAAAGAGAGACATTGTTAAATGTCTTTTTAACACTTCTTTGGACTTTTCTGAAATATTTAAAAAATGCTAATTTTTGGCCCATCCTTGATTGGAATCCTATGGTAAAGAATGAAGAGAGGGTGGCTCCTTACCTGTCCTTGAATGGCTTTAAGGGCACATGTTTTTGTTTTTGTTTTTTAAATTCTCTAAGCAACACAGCTTCAAGTGAGATGAGTCTCCCTTGTCATAACTTTGGATTTCATCAGCTGCTTTTAATTATAGACATTTTGTTAAAATAGGTTTGGGTTTGAATAATGCAGAATTCTAAGTATGCTTTAAGACTATGATTTACCTACATTTTTATAAGGACACTAAGCCAGGAGATACTCTGGTAGAGTGAACCATATTAAACATGTTTAATTTCTGAATAAATTGAATCTAATCAAAACTATTTACAGAATTTCCTAAAATCACAGGGAGTTAAGGACCAGTAGCATCTGTGCCAGAAATTTACTGTTATTAGCCAATTCTAACAGCAAGTAACAGTCTGACTCTTCCTACCTTAGTGCTTGGAAGCATGTCCCTCCTCAGCTGGAGGGGAGGGCATCACTGTATAGTCCAGGTTACCGAGCCAAATGCACAGGGATTCCTTTTATGATGATTATTTAACTCCTCATTGGTTGTCTCAGAGAGGTTTCCTCATGTAGCTCAGTGATTCCTGTACTTTACGGACAGGAAATTTCCAAGAACAAATTCTGAAAAGTCTATGAACAAATGGTGCTAAATACCGTTTTTTTTTTTTTTTTAAACCACAATTTCATTGTCTTAGGCAAAACAGGATTTTTAAGTGAATATTTTATTTTTTTATTAGCAACTTCAAGTATAACAACTGAAACTGGAATAAGTGTTTATTTTCTATTAATAAAACTGGATTTTGACCAAAAAAAAAAAAGAAAGGAAAATGTGAGCTCTGTCAAATTCATTTTGTTGCTGTATTTTCATTTTATACAGTAGTCCCCCCCCTAACTATAGGTCTGGAAGTACATGATCCTTCTGATACACTGTCAGAAGGTCAATAGCAGGTCAATAGCAGCCTAATGCTACGTCACAATGTCATGTCTGTACCATCCACCTCACTGCATCTCATCACGTAGGCATCTATCATCTTACATCATTACAAGAAGATAATAAAATATTTTGAGAGAGAGAGAGAGAGAGAGAGATCACATTCACATAACTTTAATTACAGTGTAATGTTTTAACTATCCTATTTTATTATTAGTTATCATTGCTAATCTCTTACTGTGCCTGATTTAAATGGAACTTTATTATAGGTACAGGAAAAAAAAACAAAAACAAAACAGTATATATAGGGTTCGGTACTACCAGTAATTTGGGCATCCAGTGAGGCTTTAGAACATATTTCTCACAGATAAGGGGTGGCTATTGTATTGGATTATTTATTTTGTTTCATGATAGACTATGCACACATTGAATATATGTTATCCTCATATACACATAAGTCTATAATGTCTTGCTTCTTGCTCATTTATAAACCTGTCATATCGTGTCAGAAATTTGACATGTAGTAGAGATTTAATGAATATTTGTTGAGTGAATAGATATCCAAGTAGCTGGATGTCTGATATGTTCAAAATACAATATCCAGGTATTGAATTGCTTTTCTCAGCAGATTTTGGAATTCCAGCTGAATCCCTGTAGCCTACAAAATAATTCTTCCTTTGACCACTCCTTTTCTACAGAGACATTGCCTTGTATTCACGGGGAAATGAGAAAAATTGGAACATTTTAGTGAAATTTACATAAGGCTAAATTATAAGTGGTAATATCTGTGTGTTGCGGTATGATGTTTGGTGGACTATGTGGGAATGTCTGCATGTATATATTTAAGTGTTCTTACTAGGAAATAAAATATTAGCAATCTCATAATAGTCCTCAGATATTTTATTGACATTTTTCTGGTTGTAAATCCCTAACTCTTGAAACAACTGTGCTACAGAAAAATAGGGTCCCAGCTATCCCATTGGGGTTAGGCACCTGGGGTTTAGCCATTGTCTCTGTTCATACCTATTCTCTAATGCACTTGGATGCTTTCTAATCAAGAAAAAAATCTGCTTTGCTCTCAGTTTGCACCTTACACAGGCTGGAGGAATGATTTTTTTTTTTTTTTTCCAATTAAGCTGCAAGTGGTTTGCTGAAGAGCATCTGAAAATCAATCACGGTACAAGGCACACAGTGTGAGCCTGTTATCTTCCATGATTGCAATTCAGGTACTGAGAATTCCATTTTGTGTCAGCCAGAAAGTTTGGGTGAACTAAGTATCTTTAAAGTTTATAGGTACAAATGAAATTGGCACTTTGAAAAGGACCCCAGAACATAAAGAAAGATGTAGCAGCCCTTTCTGCCTTCAACTTCTATAACTATTTTGACAAAGTGGATCTTCCCCAGTTTTAAAGAGAGTGGCTTTGGAAGAGTTTGAAAGCTTTAAAAAATGAATTGATAATAAATTTACAAGAGGAGAAAGTCCCAAGGAACCTTCTGAGGGAGATTCAGAACAGCTGTGGGGTGGAATGGCCTCAGAGCTCAGCAAGATGTATATTTTCAAAGTTTTCTGAGTAAGTTGCTGATTTTCAATGTATGAGTTAACTCATCTTGGCCCTAGAGGGAAAAATGATTCCTATATGCTCGTCTCCCTGGTCGAGCCCACATTGTTTTATATAAAAAAATTTAGGAATGTTTCTCCTATGATTTAGAAAATCCCCAATATAGGAGAATCATTCAAATCCCAGTGACACTCATGCTCTGATTTACTTTCTTGTATTTTACTATGGGTTAGAGGTATTTGAAATCTCAACATCAGCGATCATAAAAATTCAATTAATCAATGTGAACTCCACCTCTACATAATATTTTATACAATGATTGATTAATAATATATGTAAATATGTGGCTTTATAAAAATTCACATTAAATGCATTGTGTTAAACCAATTATCATTTAGAATTTTTGATAGTACATCCATATGCTATAATGTTATAGAAGCAATTTATTAGTAACACAGAACTTGATAATAAGAGTCACTGAAAGTTCAAGTACTTTGCCATGTCTTAGTGATCCGTAACTTAAATTGAAGGAAGACTTCTAGGTTTATGCATGGTATAGCTTATACATCTAAATTCAGACCAAAACTCTCAAACCTAAAGCAATACCTATCTCTAAGGATGGATGGGCAGTAGAGTTCTTGGAGGTACCCACAGCCATATGATTAATGTGGTACACTTCCTGGAACATCCATTAATGTAAAGTCATTAAAATATTTTAGTGATAAATAGATACAATATAAAAGAAAATGCAAATTTGGGGGTTTTTTTTAAGCAAAAATGGGTCTTTAAAGAAAATCTAACTTTTGACCAGCCAGTTTGATCTGAACTCTGAAACCATGCTTCTGCCCTTAAAGTAATTTATAGGAACCCTCTGAGAGTCATGATTTCCATTATCTTTTTTACATTGTATAGTCTTAATTTGATTTATTTTGATGACTTTTAGACAGCCAATTATCATTTGTTTCCTTGCCATTCTTTCATTTAATGCACTTAAATGCACACCCAAAAAACACACCGCCACCATCATCACCACCATTACCTTAGGGATTCTGAAAATTATTTGTGCATATGAGCTTAAAACAAGAGCATTTTCTGTGTCCTCCAGAAACAGTTGGATACTCAGTCCCCTTTGCCACCTTGAACTTGGAGGCGACTTCCCAAGGAGGACAAGATGAGATTTTCCTTCTCAGGGGCTGACCACAAAGCCACCTGTGAGAGGTATGGGTGGGACAATCCAAAAGAGAAGAAATGAATGAAAATAACACACTGAATGAACAATCTTCTAGTCCATTTTCCCACTTTGCTCTGAGAAAACCAAAAGCCTAGTCTATATCCTCAATATTCTCTGCAGGAGACTGAAGAAGTATTTTCTGGAGGCAATAGATAGAATTACAACAAAGTTCAGAAAGGGAGAAAAGAGGGGTTGTGGCTGGCCTTTTTAACAAAACGATAGTTGAATAGGAACCTAAAACCAATAAGAAAATGAACTCTGAAGATAAGACTATGAATTTCTTTATCATAATGGGATCAGTTATCCACATATTATTATTGAAAGATGGAAGAAAATTGGACCAGTGTCTCCAACGTTCTGAAAGACAATTATCCTCTAGAATTTTATACCTAAACAAACTATAAATAAAACACAAAGGTAAAAAAAATAAAGTTTTTCAGTTAATGAAAATTTATTATACATAACCCATGCATCGTTTCTCAAAATATCCTTAAGGGTTCTGCTCCAGAAAACTTTGGAGTAAATACAGAAAGATGAGGACAAAATCCTGGAAAGAAGGGTTCCCACACATTTGAAGATCCTAATTAGTAACCTGACACCCACATCTGTTTAACAAGTTAAAAGCATAATCTGTGAAGATTAAGAAGGGTGGCTATAAGTCCCCAGGGTGGAATAGTTTTGGTCTTTATGTGTAGCTTCTATTCTTGGACTTATTTTTCAAAAGACAAAGCTTCCGTTCTCTTGGGTGAGAAAGCAAGGGACAGGTGGGAGATAACAGGGTATATAATCCTCACTATTAGTGCTTCTGTAGTCAAGTAGGGGAAGGGGTTTAGGGTTTCACCATTCACTATCTAGATTGATTACCATTTAATATTTCTTTTTTTAAAGATTTTATTTATTTATTTGACAAAGAGAGACACAGCGAGAGAAGGAACACAAGCAGGGGGAGTAGAAGAGGGAGAAGCAGGCTTCCCCCCGAGCAGGGAGCTGGATGCGGGGCTCGACCCCAGGACCCTGGGATCATGACCTGAGCTGAAGGCAGTCGCTTAACCAACTGAGCCACCCAGGCGCCCCACCACTTGATATTTCTATTGTCAGCATTATCTACCTATCCTTCAACTCAGCTGTGCCTGGAATCTAATCTAAGCTAAGGAAGAAAAGGAGGACCCAAGGGGTCAGTGAAAATATGGTAAAATAATTGGAGTGGAAATCTCTGGGTCTGTATAATTTTTAGGTCAATCTATAAGAAGGCAATTGGAAAGGTAAGAGTCAATACTTAAAGGGTGGGATGGTTAAAATGGAAATTTTGGATGAATGCTTTTGATGAAATGATTTTCATTCTTTCCTTAGCCATCATAACTAATTAGTACTCTGATTCTATCACTCTGCTATTATCTCTCATTGCTGGATCATCTACCTCACTACCTCTCTTCTAACCTGGATTATTATATTGTCTTCCTGAATTACTGGAATGATTACTTAATTGGTTGGCAGTTCCATCCCTAAACTGACTAATTCATTTTCCATTGTTGACCAATTTTTGTTGTTGTTGTATATATCAACTGAATCCACAGCCCATTGACTCCTTGATTGTCAGCCTTTCCAATGCTGTTTTTTATACTTTCCAACTTTCTCCAACTTTTTAAAAAAGATTTAATTAATTAATTTATTTGTGAGAGAGAGAGAGAGCATGAGCAGGGGAGGGGCAGAGGGAGAATTTTAAGCAGACTCCACACCAAGTGCAGAGCTCAAGGGGGGGAAGGGGGACTCGATCCCAGCACCCTGAGATCATGACCTGAGCTGAAACCAAGAGTCAGCACTTAAACAACCGAGCCACCCAGGTGCCTCTCTCCAAATTTTATTTTATAGTTTATTTCTTTTTTTTAAAGATTTTATTTATTTATTTGAGAGAGAGAGAGAGCACGAGAGGGAAGAGGGTGAGAGGGGGAAGCAGATTCCCTGCTGAGCAGGGAGCCAGATGCAGGACTCGATCCGGGGACTCCAGGATCATGACCTGAGCCAAAGGCAGTCGCTTAACCAACTGAGCCACCCAAGCGCCCTATAGTTTATTTCTTTAAAAATACTTTCATCAATATTCTAAACTATTTTGTTCAGGTTTTAAAACTTGTGGTAAGTGCTCGCTTCGGCAGCACATATACTAAAAGCTTGTGGTAAAAATCTTATAATACACAATTTACCTTCAACCATTTTCTCTGCTCCCCAGCCATGAGCAAACTCTATTCTACATTTGGATTCCATGATTTTGGCTGTTCTTGATATCTCACACAAGGGGAATCATACAGAATTTGTTCTCTTGTGACCAGCCAATTCCATTCAGCATAATACCCTCAAAGTTCATGCATGTGGCACATGTCAGAATTTCCTTCCTTTTGAGGGCTGAAAAATATTCCATTGTACATATATACTACATTTTCTTTATTCCTCTATTGATGGACATTTGAGCTGCTCCCACTTCTTGGTTATTGTTAATAATGCTGCAGTGAACATGAGTGGGCAGATGTATCTTCAAGATCCTGCTTTCAATTCTTTTGAATATATGACCAGAAGTGGGACAGCTGCCTCATATGATAACTTTATGTTTAACATTTCAAGGAAACTATCCTGTTTTCAATAGTGGCTGCACCATTTTACATTCCCTCCAGCAGTGCATGAGGGTTCCCATGTCCATTAGCACTTGCCATTGTCTGTTGTGGCCATCCTAATGGGTGTGAGATAACACCTCATTCTGGTTTTGATTTACATTTCCCTAATGCTTAGTGATGCTGAGTATCTTTTCATCTCCTTGTTGGCCATTTGTATATCTTCTTTGAAAAACTATCTATTCAGATGCTTTGCCCATTCATTAATTGGATCATTTTTTTGGGATTGTTGTTGAGTTGTAGGAGTTCTTTACATACAGTGGATATTAACCCTATATCGGATATATGATTTGCCATTGTTTTGTAATGTTGTAGGTACCCAGGCATCCAGGCTGCTTCCTTTCCCTAAATGCTCTGAGTCAGGTGAAAGATACAAAGTAGTCTTTGGGCAGCATCCCCATAAGGCAGAATACTGTACTCATGTTCCACACTCCTCTTTCCATCCCAAAAGAGATGTCATGAGTTGGGGGTATTCTAATGTGCTGAGAGGGGTTAGGCTAAGGTAGGGAAGTACAACAGAGATTCCTACCCGCTCCAATGCACCTCTTCTTGGCCCTGTGCCTGCCTGAGGTGCTACACTTTCTCAAGTGGACTGGAGTTCCAACAAAGAAATCTGGCTCATGTATTGTTTTGAAGTCAGTGTCTCCCTGGAGGAAGGAGGGCCTAGGGCTTCCCACTGCACCATCCTCTTGACATCACCCCTCTTACTTTGCTTTTGCCACAACCATTTGTTTAATCCAAAAGCAATTGCACACATTCTCATAAGCTTTTTATTTTCTCATAGTAGCTTCTTTATATGAATGGTATCTTTTGTTTTCTGCCTATTTAAAACACAACAAAAACAAAACAAAACAAAACAAAACCCTTGGATTTTACTAGATGAGCAATAATAGATGTTTCCACACAGAAGTGTGAGAGTTTTAGCTTAGTTTTTTGTTTTCTTTTGTTTTGTTGTTAACTATAGCCATATCCACTTACATGAGGCATTACGTGTGTAAAACAAGTTCACAGATCTGTACCTCTGAAACAAATAATGCAATATATGTTAAAAAAAAAAAAAAGAAGAAGAAGATAGCAGGAGGGGAAGAATTAAGGGGAGTAAGTCAGAGGGGGAGACGAACCATGAGAGACTATGGACTCTGAAAAACAAACTGAGGGTTCTAGAGGGGAGGGGGTGGGGGGATGGGTTAGTCTGGTGATGGGTATTAAAGAGGGCACGTTCTGCGTGGAGCACTGGGTGTTATACACAAACAATGAATCATGGAACACTACATCAAAAATTAATGATGTAATTTATGGTGATTAACATAACAATAAAAAATTTAAAGTAAAAAAAATAAAATGTTCATAATACCAAAAGCAAAAATAAAAAAACAAGTATAACAAAATGACATTGTGCATGGATACACTCTTTTGGAAGGGATGAGTTTGTCTTCTGCCCATTATACATACTTGGATTTTTATTTGTATGTATATACAAATAAAATATGTGTAAGTATACACATGAATAATATGTACAAGTTACATTATTATTATTATTTTTTAAGCATAAATTGTTCCTATTTGGTTAGTTCTGTTCTTTCATTGAGTTCTGTGTCATGGTGTCCTTTTGTCACTTCTGGAACAATTAATTCTTGGCCAGTTTCTTAATTTCTTGCCAAATAAGATGCTCTAGGCTCACCTTGTGTTCTTCTGCCACAAACTTTGTTCAAGGAACTACCCATTGTTCCAAGAAACTTCACAACCTTTTGATTAGCAATAGATTTCAAAAACTGTAAGGCGGCATTAAGTTTGCTAATACTAGGATTTCTTTTTCCTAGGTCATTTAATTGCTAGATTTAGTAATATATTTTTAAAAGCAGTACTTCATTTCATATTTTGTGTAATTTATACTTTATTAAGGTTACCACCATGTTATTTGATAGTACATTTTCCATAGCTGTTATATCTTCCTTGTATAGCATAACCTTTAGCCCTAAAGGTTGTCCTTTTTGACTGGTTAATGCTTTTTATTTTGAATTTCACTTTGTTAGGTAGCATGATTACAAACACTGTATTTGGCTTGACTTTGCCTGGTTATAGTTTTCCTCATTTCTTTACTTTCAGCATTTCTGAATCCCACTTTGTAGGCATGTTTTTTTTTTTACATAACAATTAGTTGGATTCTATGTTGTAATCCAATATGAATCCATTTCTTTTTTTTTAATTTTGTTATTGTTATATTAATCACCATACATGACATCATTAGTTTTTGATGTAGTGTTCCATGATTCATTGTTTGTGCATAACACCCAGTGCTCCCCGCAGAACGTGCCCTCTTTAATACCCATCACCAGGCTAACCCATCCCCCCACCCCCTCCCCTCTAGAACCCTCAGTTTGTTTTTCAGAGTCCATCGTCTCTCATTGAATCCATTTCTTTTTAACAAGTAACTTGAATCCATTTATATATATTTACCTGGTATGGATCAAATATTTATTTTCATTGTATTTAACTTCATGCTATTAGTAGAGTAGTAATAATAAAACAAAAATTAATTGAAAGAAAAAAAAAACTGAGAACACAAGAACAACCTTCACTGTTTTTTCTAAATTCTACGGGAGACATTTATTCCTGCGATTTTCTCATTTCTCATTCTTCACTGTTTTTTCTTTCTTTTTTTTATAAAGATTTTATTTATTTAATTGACAGAGAGAGAGAGAGAGAGAGAGAGGGATCACAAGTGGGAGAGGGAGAAGCAGGCTTCCCGCCAAGCAGGGAGCCCGATGCAGGGCTCGATCCCAGGACGCTGGGATCATGACCTGAGCTGAAGGCAGTCGCTTAACTGACTGAGCTACTCAGGTGCCCCACTTCACTGTTTTTTCACCCTGTATTAAATATAAATTCTTTATATTATATTATATAAAATGTAAATTCTGCAGGGAGTTTACATTTTAGTATCTTCGAAGGTTTCCTGGCAAATATTTAACAACCAGCTCTTTGGAGGAAAATCAGATTCTGATTTGGTTAGTGGCACTTACTGATTTTCCTGATAAAGTTACTATCACAGCTAGATGTTGTAGATACCCTCCTATTAGGTCACTGAAGGTAGAATTGGGGCGAGCTTAGACTGGCATATGGCTCATAATAAATGCTTACAGACTGTTTTAGGAATACAAAATTAATAAAAATATACAATATTCAATTTGTTAATGGCCCTCTATCAAAAACATTAGTGGGGGAATCCTTATATATTTTAGAAAGATTGTATCAAGCTATTTTTCCTAACCAAGAGAACTTGGTTCTCAAACTTTAGTCTACATCAGGATTCCCTGGAGGTCTTTATAAAACACAGATTTGGGGTTTTACTCTGATTAAGTAGTTTGGGGATATTGCTCAAAAATCTGCATTTTTATCAGGATGCCTGAATGGCTCAGTTAGTTAAGTGTCTACCTCTGGCTCAGGTCGTTATCCCAGGGTCCTGGGATTGAGCCCTGCATTGGGCTCCCTGCTTAGCGGGGAGTCGGCTTCTCCTTCTGCCCCTACCCCTGTTTGTGTTCTCTCTGACAAATAAGTAAATAAAATCTTTTTAAAAATTTGTATTTTTATAAAATTTCCTACGGTACAGATTCTGCTCTTCAGTAACCATAATTTGAGAACCACAGGTATACAGAAGAGCAAAATAAATAAAGTTTCTACCTTTACTATTTGAGACTGCGACAGATTCTTCTAATGGATGGATGGTATTTTAGAACATAAGTGAAAATATTATTAGAACATATAAGTGAAAATATGCTTTCATTCTATATAATGGAATATGTGGTAGGCAGAATAATGGCCTGCACAAAATGTCCACACTCTAATCCCCAGAACCAGAGGATGTTTTACCTCTGGTTACATTACAAAAGGGTCTTTGCGGATGTGATTAAATTTGAGGTGGGAAGATGATTTTGAATTATCTGGGTGAGCCTAATTTAATCAAATAAATCATTAAAAGCAGAGAAACTAAAACAGCCAGCTCAGAAAGTTGTGATATGCAAAGGATTCAAAGCAATGGAGGCCATAAGCCAAGGAATACAGTGAGCCTCTAGAACCTGGAAAAGGCAACAAAGTGGATTCTTCCCTAAAACTCCAGAAAGTAACGCAACCCTGCTGACACCTTAATTTTAGCCTTTTGAGATCCATTTTAGATGTGTGACTTCCAGTACTATAAGATAATAAATTTCTGGGTTTTTTGTAAAGACTTATTTATTTATTCGAGAGAGAATAGAGATAGCTGTGGTGGGAGAGGAGAGAGAAGACTTAAGCCACACTGAGCGCAGAGGAGCCTCAGGTGGGGCTTGATCTTGACCATGAGATTGTGATTCTGATCACAACCTGAGCAGAAACCAAGAGTCCAAGGCTCAACAGACTGCACCACCCAGGCACCCCACATTCTGCTGTTTTAAACCATGCGATGCGGTGACTTTTTGCATCAATAGAAATCTCATACAAAATACATCATAACCTCTATTTGCCATCCAAATTCTACCACCCTTCAGTATACTTAGTTTGGGAAAGTAAGTCTGAAAGAAAAAAAAATAAAGGTGGCAGAAAACAGTAGTCATTCCAACTCCTTGCAGCCACCATGTTACAGAGGACTTATTTCAGAGGTTTATACTTACTATTTTTAAGATTTTATTTATTTACTTGGGAGAGAGAACACAAGCAGGGGCAGAGGGAGAGGGAGAAGCAAACTCCCCGCTGAGCAGGGAGCCCCATGCAGGGCTCAGTCCCAGGACCCTGAGACCATGACCTGAGCCAAAGGCAGACGCCTAACCGGCGGAACCACCCAGGCGTCCCACAGGTTTATATTTAATTACATATTTATACAATCAAATGATAGCTTAACAGTTGAAAATAACACTAATAGGGATTTCCATGTCAAATGTCACATATACATTCACAGTTTTTATATATTCTGCAGTAGCATGACTGCTTTCAGGAAAAACTGAACACTTATTTTAGACGGTTTTACATAAAGACAATTCTTGCGTTAGCACTACTACCTTCCAGGCATCTTGAATATGGTTATATAGGGTGGTGGCTAACTAATATTTGTTGGTGTTGGTGTCTCTATTTGTTTTATTTTGCAGTTACTTTCACAAGTATATGAATGGTCTTCAGGGGAAAAAATAAACTCAGCTACTGCATCCTTTCCACTTTCTCTGTGAAACCCTCCCTTGTCTAACTTTACAGTGGATGGGGCTGGTCCATGTGATGGAAAGGAGACATTTCATCCTCAGCAGATTAAAGCAGTGACTTAGCCATTAACTGGACCATGAGTTGTTGTTATCTTTCTAAAAGTAGTTCTTAAAAACAATGTATTTGTTTGTTTATGTCTGTTTTACACTAAAATCAGGGAGGAGAATGAAGCTCTACACCATTTAAAGGAACTGTTTCCCTGGAGAACCCAATTCTCTGACCAGGTCTGTTCATTTGAAGATAGCAAACAACACTATGTAACCAAACTTTGGGGTTTCAATATTTGCTTGGCAATTGTGGTAAACTGTTGAGTCAATTAATGTAAACTGATTTCTGTTATTTCTGAGTATTCACCTGATAGAAAAAGACAAAAATGTATACAAAAACAGTACAGCATCAGGTTATTTATTGTCAAGGGTCTATAAGTCCACAAATTATTTTTAGCTTCTTAAATTTGAAAAATTTGTCATGAATATTTATGCATTTATCTGCTCCAAGTAACAAATTTGAATCTATGTATTCCAGATGTTTTTATTTTTTTTAAATAATTTCTTATTGTTATGTTAATCACCATACATTACATCATTAGTTTTTGATGTAGTGTTCCATGATTCATTGTTTGTGCATAACACCCAGTGCTCCACGCAGAATGTGCCCTCTTAACTACCCATCACCAGGCTAACCCATCCCCCCACGCCCTCCACTCTAGAACCCTCAGTTTGTTTCTCAGAGTCCATCAACTCTAGTGGTTCGTCTCCCCCTATGACTTACTCCACTTCATTCCTCCCCTCCTGCTATCTTCTTCTTCTTTTATTTTTCTTAACATATCTTGCATTATTTGTTTCAAAAGTACAGATCCGTGATTCATCACTCTGGTACAATTCACAGCGCTCACCATAGCACATACCCTCCCCAGGGTCTATCACCCAGCCACCCCATCCCTCCCACCCCCCACCACTCCAGCAACACTCAGGTTGTTTCCGGAGATTAAGAATTCCTCATATCAGTGAGGTCATATGATACATGTCTTTCTCTGATTGACTTATTTCACTCAGCATAACACCCTCCAGTTCCATCCACGTCGTTGCAAATGGCAAGATCTCATTCCTTTTGATGGCTGCATAATATTCCATTGTGTATATATACCACCTCTTCTTTATCCATTCATCTGTCGATGGACATCTTGACTCTTTCCACAGTTTGGCTATTGTGGACATTGCTGCTATAAACATTGGAGTGCACGTACCCCTTCGGATCCCAACATTTGTATATTTGTGGAAAATCCCTGTAGTGCAATTGCTGGATCGTATGGTAGTTCTATTTTCAACTGTTTGAGGAACCTCCATACTGTTTTCCAGAGGGGTTGCACCAGCTTCCATTCCCACCAACAGTGTAGGAGGGTTCCCCTTTCTCCACAACCCTGCCAACATCTGTCGTTTCCTGACTTGTTAATTTTAGCCATTCTGACTGGTGTGAGGTGGTATCTCACTGAGGTTTTGATTTGGATTTCCCTGATGTCGAGCGATGTTGAACACTTTTTCATGTGTCTGTTGGCCATTTGGATGTCTTCTTTGGAAAAATGTCTGTTCATGTCTTCTGCTCATTTCTTGATTGGATTATTTGTTCTTTGGGTGTTGAGTTTGAGAAGTTCTTTATAGATTTGGGATACTAGCCCTTTATCTGATATGTCATTTGCAAATATTTTCTCCCATTCTGTCGGTTGTCTTTTGGTTTTGTGGACTGTTTCTTTTGCTGTGCAAAAGCTTTTGATCTTGATGAAATCCCAATAGTTCATTTTTGCCCTGGCTTCCCTTACCTTTGGCAATGTTTCTAGGAAGAAGTTGCTGTGGCTGAGGTCAAAGAGGTTGCTGCCTGTGTTCTCCTTTAGGATGTTGATGGACTCCTGTCTCACGTTTAGGTCTTTCAACGTTTTGGAGTCTATTTTTGTGTGTGGTGTAAGGAAATGGTCTAGTTTCATTCTTCTGCATGTGGCTGTCCAATTTTCCCAACAGCATTTGTTGAAGAGACTGTCTTTTTTCCATCGGACATACTTTCCTGCTTTGTCAAAGATGAGTTGACCATAGAGTTGAGGGTCCATTTCTTGGCTCTCGATTCTGTTCCATTGATCTATGTGTCTGTTTTTGTGCCAGTACCATACAGTCTTGATGATGACAGCTTTGTAATAGAGCTGGAAGTCTGGAATTGTGATGCCGCCAGCTTTGCTTTTCTTTTTCAATATTCCTCTGGCTATGCAGGGTCTCTTCTGGTTCCATACAAATTTTAGGATTATTTGTTCCATTTCTTTGAAAAAAGTGGATGGTATTTGATGGCAATTGCATTAAATGTGTAGATTGCGCTAGGTAGCTTTGACATCTTCACAATGTTTGTTCTTCCAATCCATGAGCATGGAACGTTTTTCCATTTCTTTGTGTCTTCTTCAATTTCTTTCATGAATATTTTATAGATTTCTGAGTACAGACCCATGCCTCTTTGGTTAAATTCATTCCTAGGTATCTTATGGTTTTGGGTACAAGTATAATGGGATCGACTCCTTGATTTCTCTCCTTTCTGTCTTGTTGTTGGTGTATAGGAATGCCACTGATTTCTTTGCATTGATTTTATATTCTGCTACTTTACTGAATTCCTGTATGAGTTCTAGCAGTTTTGGGGTGGAGTCTTTTGGGTTTTCCACGTACAGTATCATATCATCTGCAAAGAGTGAGAGTTTGACTTCTTCTTTGCCCATTTGGATGCCTTTGATTTCTTTATGTTGTCTGATTGCTGTGGCTAGGACTTCTACTACTATGTTGAATAGCAGTGGTGAGAGTGGACATCCCTGCCGCATTCCTGACCTCAGGGGAAAAGCTCTCAGCTTTTCCCCATTGAGAATGATATTCGCTGTAGGTTTTTCATAGATGGCTTTTATGATATTGAGGTATGAACCCTCTATCCCTATACTCTGAAGAGTTTTTGATCAAGAAAGAATGCTGTATTTGTCAAATGCTTTTTCTGCATCTATTGAGAGGATCATCTGATTCTTGTTCTTTCTTTTGTTAATGTATTGTATCCCGTTGATTGATTTGCGGGTGTTGAACCAGCCTTGCAGCCCAGGGATAAATCCCACTTGGTCATGGGGAATAATCCTTTTAATGTACTGGTGGATTCTATTGGCTAGTATTTTGGTGAGAATTTTTGCATCCATGTTCATCAAGGATATTGGTCTTAATTCTCCTTTTTAATGGGGTCTTTGTCTGGTTTGGGGATCAAGGTAATGGTGGCCTCATAAAATGCGTTTGGAAGTTTTCCTCCCATTTCTATTTTTTGGAACAGTTTCAGGAGAATAGGTATTAATTCTTCTTGAAATGTCTGATAGAATTCCCCTGGGAAGCCATCAGGCCCTGGGTTTTTTTTGTTGGGAGATTTTTGATGACTGCTTCAATTTCCTTAGTGGTTATAGGTCTGTTCAGGTTTTCTATGTCTTCCTGGTTCAATTTTGGTAGTTGATACATCTCTAGGAATGCACCCATTTCTTCCAGGTTATCTAATTTGCTGGCATAGAGTTGGTCATCATGTGTTCTTATTATTGTTTGTATTTCTTTGGTGTTGGTTGTGATCTCTCCTCTTTCATTCATGATTTTGTTGATTTGGGTCATTTCTCTTTTCTTTTGGGTAAGTCTGGCCAGGGATTTATCAGTCTTGTTCACTCTTTCAAAGAACCAGCTCCAAGGTTCGTTGATCTGTTCTACTGTTCTTTTGGTGTCTAGTTCATTGATTTCTGCTCTGATCTTTATTATTTCTCTTCTCCTGCTGGGTTTAGGTTTTATTTGCTGTTTTTTCTCTAGCTCCTTTAGTTGTAGGGTTAGGTTGTGTATTTGAGACCTTTCTTGTTTCTTGAGAAAGGCTTGTATTGCTATATACTTTCCTCTCAGGACTGCCTTTGCTGTATCCCAAAGATTTTGAACAGTTGTGTTTTCATTTTCATTGGTTTCCATGAATTTTTTTAATTCTTCTTTAATTTCCTGGTTGACCCATTCATTCTTTAGTAGGATGCTCTTTAGCCTCCATGTATTTGAGTTCTTTCTGACTTTCCTTTTGTGATTGAGTTCTAGTTTCAAAGCATTGTGGTCTGAAAATATGCGGGGAATAATCCCAATCTTTTGGAACTGGTTGACACTGGATTTGTGACCTAGGATGTGATCAATTCTGGAGAATGTTCCATGGGCACTAGAGAAAAATGTGTATTCCGTTGCTTTGGGATGGAATGTTCTGAATATGTCTGTGAAGTCCATTTGGGCCAGTGTGTCATTTAAAGTCTTTATTTCCTTGTTGATCTTTTGCTTAGATGATCTGTCCATTTCAGTCAGGGGGGTGTTAATATCCCCCACTATTATTGTATTGTTGTCAATGTGTTTCTTTGCTTTTGTTATTAATTGCCTTATATAATTGGCTGCTCCCATGTTAGGGGCATAGATATTTACAATTGTTAGATCTTCTTGTTGGATAGACACTTTAAGTAGGATATAGTGTCCTTCTTCATCTCTTATTACAGTCTTTTTTTTAAAATCTAATTTGTCTCATATAAGGATTGCCACCTCAGCTTTCTTTTGGTGTCCATTAGCATGGTAAATGGTTTTCCAGCCCCTCACTTTCAACCTGGGGGTGTCTCTGGGTCTACAATGAGTCTCTTGCAGACAGCATATCGATGGGTCTTGTTTTTTAATCCAATCTGATAGCCTGTGTCTTTTGATTGGGGCATTTAGCCCATTTACATTCAGGGTAACTATTGAAAGATATGAATTTAGGGCCATTGTATTGCCTGTAAGGTGACTGTTACTCTATATTGTCTGTGTTTCTTTCTGATCTATGCTGCTTTTAAGCTCTCTTTTTGCTTAGAGGATCTCTTTCAATATTTCTTGTAGGGCTGGTTTTGTGTTTGCAAATTCCTTTAGTTTTTGTTTGTCCTGGAAGATTTTATCTCTCCTTCTATTTTCAATGATAGCCTAGCTGGATATAGTATTCTTGGCTGCATATTGTTCTCGTTTAGTGCTCTGAAGATCTCATGCCAGTCCTTGCTGGCCTTCCAGGTCTCTGTGGATAGGTCTGTTGCCAATCTAATGTGTCTACCATTTTAGGTTACAAATTTCTTCTCCTGAGCTGCTTTCAGGATTTTCTCTTTGTCTCTGAGACTCGTAAGATTTACTATGAGATGTCGGGGTGTTGACCTTTTTTTATTGATTTTGAGAGGGGTTCTCTCTGCCTCCTGGATTTTGATGCCTGTTTCCTTCCCCACATTAGGGAAGTTCTCTGCTATTATTTGCTCCAACATGCCTTCTGCCCCCCTCTCTCTTTCTTCTTCTGGGATCCCAATTATTCTAATGTTGTTTCATCTTATTGTATCGCTTATCTCTCGAATTCTGCCCTCGTGATCCTGTAGTTGTTTCTCTCTCTTTTTCTCAGGCTCTTTATTTTCCATCATTTGGTCTTCTATATCGCTGATTCTTTCTTCTGCCTCATTTATCCTAGCAGTTAGTGCCCCCATTTTTGATTGCACCTTATTAATAGCATTCTTGATTTTGACTTGGTTAAATTTTAGTTCTTTTATTTCTCCAGAAAGGGTTTCTCTAATAACTTCCACGCTTTTTTCAAGCCCAGCTAGTATCTTTAAGTCATGATTCTGAATTCTAGGTCCGACATCTTACCAATGTCAGTATTGAGTAGGTCCCCAGCAGACGGCACTACCTCTTGTTCTTTTTGCTGAGGTGACTGTTTTCGTCTTGTCATTTTGTCCAGAGGAGAGTAGATGAATGGGACAACAGAATGCTAACAGGTTAATAACGTTTCCAGCAAATATACTCTATCCAAATCAGAAGAGCCCTGAAACCAGGGGACAATAAAGGGAAAGAAAGAAGAGGAAGAAAAAAAAGAAATAAAAGTAGAGATAAAAACAAACAAAAACAGAACAAAACAAAACAAAAAAAACAGAATATGATCAAATATGATCAGGCTAGTGCTTAGATCAGTGCCACACACTAGATTTTGGGCATATTTTGATGTGTTAGAAGAAAGTGCCTGCTAAAATTTTAAAGGAAGAAAGACTTATATATGTACAAAATAAGGGTTGATACAATGACGGTATGGAAGATGTCTGTAAAGATGACAATTATAAAAATTTTTATAAAAGGAAATGATAAGAAGTTGTTTTTTACAAGGAAAGAAGAAGATTTAAAAAGAAAAAGAAAAAAGAAAAAAAGGAAAAAAAAGGGAGAGAATGTGATCAGGCAGGAGAATAGAACAAAGCCATACACTAGTGATTTAGGGTATATTTTGATCTGTTAGAAGAAATTGTATCTCAAAATTTTAAAGAGAGAACCACTTATATATATATATATATATATGCCAAAAGTAAGGGTAACTACTATGAAGGGATAAAAATATGACTCTAAAAATGAAAAATAAGTTTTTTTAAAAGGGATTGATAAGATGTTGTTTGCAAAAGGGAAAAAGAAAAATTAAAAAAAACAGTTAAAAATATTAACTTTGAAAAACTAATGAATTATGGTAAAAAAGCCATGAATTCTATGTGCAGTATTCCCCTAGCGCTGGAGTTCTCCCGTTCTCCTTGATCGGTAAACTTGGTCTTGGCTTGCTGGGTATTGGTGCTGATCTTCTGGGGGAGGGGCCTGTTGCCGTGGTTCCCAAATGTCTTTGCTGGAGGCGGAATTGCCCCGCCCTTGTGAGTCCGGGCTAAGCAAGCTGCTCGGGTTTGCTCTCAGGAGATTTTGTTCCCTGCAAGCTCTCGGTACAGCTTTGGAGGACCAGGGTGAAAATGGTGGCCTCCCAATCTCCGCCCGGAGGAGCTGAGAACTTAGGGCCCCGCTCCTCAGTGCGCCCCCAGAGAAAAGCAGTCCCTCCCGTGTCCCCGGTCTCCGGTCGCACTGTGTGCTCACCCGGCCTGTGACCGAGCGTTTCTGTCTCTGGCACCCAACCCCGTGTGGAGTCTCCAAACCCAGCAGATCCCTGCGGTGCGCTCCCGCGCCGCTCCTCCCAGGGGAGGAGGGGGAGTCTCCCCGGATCTGCTGCTTGTTGGGTCCCTGCTGGAGGCGCAGTGGCCCAACTGGGCCACGGATCACAGTTTATGGCCACCCCGAGATGAGAGCCCGCGCCTCGGCTCCATCTCTGCAGCCGGCTTCCCCGCTCCGATCCCTGGGAACTCTGCTGCACTCAGGCACCCCCGGTCTTTCTGTGACCCTGAGGGTCCCGAGACCACACTGTCCTGCGAGGGTTCCACCCCCCACTTAGCCACTGGAGCGACGTCCCTCCGCGGAGCCGACTTCTAAAAGGTCCGATTTTGTGCTCCGCGGCTCTAGCACTTGCCAGAAGCGGACGACGGAGGCCCCCTCCCCCGCCGTCTATCCTCCCGAATATCGCCTCGGATTCACTTCTCAGCATGTCCTACCTTCCAGAAAGTGGTCGCTTCTCTGTTCAGAGAGTTGTTGCTACTCTCCTTTTCGATCTCCTGTTGAGTTCGTAGGTGTTCAGAATGGTTTGAGCCCTATTCAGCTGAATTCCTGAGACCAGAGGAAATCCAGGTCTCCTGCTCCCCCGCCATCTTGCTCCGCCCCTCCTAAAGGCTCTACTTTAACAAGTCAAGTCACATAGTAGATACTCAATAAGGACTAACTAACCTCTGTCATTGTAATTAGTGGCAGATACAATGTCAAGAGCCATATTCCTGATTCATACCTCAATGCTTTTCAATGGATTAATTTGGTTTCCTCAAACTAAACTGCAGGGCCCTATTCCAACTGTTTTTAAAGCACCTCTGGAGCAAACTTGCTACAAAATACAGTGATAGAATGGTCAGGAGCTGTTTGTTCTTAGGGGCTCCCCATGCTCTTAAATGAGACATTGCAGACATTTTGGGGGACCTTGAAGGATTAAAAAAGAATTTAAAATTGCAGCCTCAAAACTACAGCTGTGAATAGCAATGTTAAAAGAAATATATCACAGGGAAAAATAGAGAAGAATGATCTATATATGAATCACTTTTGTTTTTAATGTTCCATAAAATTATTAAACCCAATTTTATTTTTCTATGTTTTCACCTACAAATATAAGTTTTTTCACTAATAATTGGTTTTTATATTTTTACTTAACATTTTACCTAATAATTTTCCAAATTGTACGGTGGTATTTATTTTTCAATTTAAATTCTTATCAAGTGGTACATATTACAATTAAATGTTTTTTTAAAGCCTCTTTCAGGCTTATCACAAAGAAAGCAATATCCTATCTCCTCCCAGCCCTCACTCATTTGTGTTTTATGGAGGTCATATTCTCAACACCGTTGGAAATCTCTCCTCCTATTTAAACCTATAATTTAATTAACATGTTTCTACTAACATTTCTGGATTGACTTAATGGTTTTGCATTTATTGTTGTTACTTTGGAAAGTGAGGAGATAGTTTACCTACACCTTCACTCATGCGCATACCTCCCACTCCTATGCTTATAATGCCTCCATTAAGGTATAACACAATTTAGACCTGTTATAGCCAATGTTCTCATTATTATACCCATATAATCCAAGTTCATGGTAGAGCATGAAGTGAGCTTTGCGTTGTTGTTGTTTTTTTTTCTAATGCTTTTTGGTTTCCTCTGGAATAAATAATGCCTTATTTTTATTGTTTGTTTAGTTTTTTCTATGCACTTACCATTAATTCAGCTACAAATATTTTAAGAAAATTATAGCTCTTTTTATTTTGTGGAAAAATATCTGGCATTTTGTTAGTATGTTTTAATTTTTTAATTTTAATTTTAATTTTTTCAGGGGGCAACTAGGCAGGGTTGGCTGCATTACTTCTAGGGCAAAATGAAAATTCAAGCACCCTTGTTCCAAAATCCCATTAAAGGTAAAAGATAAAGTCTATTTCTTAAAAGATGTTATGTTACTTATAAAACATAGTAGGGGTGATAGAGCTATATGAATTATGACATATAAACATAAATTATGAAAAAAATTCTGGTATAATAATTTTAAATAGTACAATAAGTAATAATTTATTAATAGATCTTGACTAATTATAAGATTTTATTGGCTTTCTTTTCTATAAATTCATTTATTACTTCAACAAAATTTATTCTTTTACCAGCTTTGTTTTCAATCAATATAATTGAAAATGACCTTGGCTGTTCCTGGCAAATACAAGATCACAATAATTTTGCGTAATTTTTAATTTCAAGAAAATCTTTCTGCTGGTACAACTGGTACAGGAGCTAAGCGTCTTTTATAGGCAATGACAACACTGGAATGTATTCTGATGAATTATTTCAGAATATAAACTTTAATATAGGGGGAGGTGATGGTTCTTGTGGGATGATTTTTCTCAGAAAATTTAACTCTTCATACACATCAGTTTCATGTAAGTCTGAATCTAATTTTAAATGTGAATTTATAAAATGACATGGTAATGTTTACTTCATTACCTGCTGTAACTTCTAGTGGTTGTACCAGAAATGAAAATGGCTTCATGATTTTTATATAATTCAAAATTCATGTTTGTGCATTTATTGCTGTGTCTTTCAGGACAAGAACATTTTAATATGAAAATAGTGTTATTTTCTATCAAATGTGATGTTTTTAAATTTAATTAGATTGTGGATATTTGTTTTGACACGTTGCAGCAGTTTTCAAAGCCAGAGAAAACTGTCCCAACAAGGAATGCCTCCTCTCCCAAGGCAAGCTGGCTATCTCTGCAGCTCCTGCTTCGGCTGCCATTGCTGGTACTAATATTAGCTCAGGTTCTGCACCTGGGACTGACCCTAATGTGCATGCAGTACCTTCAGCCCAACAACTCTGGATGCACACTGCCGAAGCCTGCTGACTGCCCTGCCCACGGCCTGAGCCCACATACACACAATGCCACCTGGTGGATCTCCCCTACTCTCACACATGCTCCATTGGTCCATCAGACTTCACATAAAACACAAGTCCAGAGATAAAGTTGAGAATTTAATGACTGAAAAACAGAGCATAAAACCAAGCACAGGACTCTTCCAAAAGTGTTGGTGCATACTGCACAAATGGTATGGCCATGAAGCCAGCCCCAAGTAAGGCTAATATCTAGTTAGTAAAACATAATCTCACTATTCATCATGTTTGCAGCTTGCATCCATTGTGATTGGGCTGGCATTGCTTCTAATTGCTCAATGCTGATGGCATATGACTCATTAAATAGTTTGAATTCCACCCTAAATGCCTTTTTATTCCCCAGCTACAATCTGGCTATTGCTCTAAAAACCCAGCTGCCACATTTTTGCCCTGAAGCTTCTCTTCAGCATCATGGTAGAAATTCCTGCTACTCGATCCCACTACTTGTTTATTATTTTGGTGTGTCATCTAGTATTCCTTGAGAAAGTGTCCATTGGCATACCTGGAAGCATCCATTAAAAAAAATCTATTATGTTTGATTCTTAATTTGATTAATACAGATGTCTAACCTGGAAAGTTTACTTTACTATTTTGAGTGAAATTCTCTTTGGCTTAGAGTTACCATTAAGAAGTCTGCTGACATTTTTTGTGATCTATCTCATTCTCCAACTCCCTGGAGTATATATGATTTTATTTAGTTATCTGTTGCTGAAAATCCCAAAATACTAGTGCCTTCAATAGGATATAAATGTTTTTCTCTTTCACATAATAAAAGTATTGAGGCAGACATCCTGGATGTATCAATTTGTTAGGGCAGCCGTAACAAAGTGCCATAGACTGGGTAGCTTAAACAACAGAAATTTATTTTCTCATAATTCTGAAAGTTAAAAACTCATATCAAAGTGTTAATAGGTTTGGTTTCTTCTAAGACCTCTTTCTTGGACTTGTAGATACTTATCTTCTTTCTCTGTCTTCACTGGTCTTCCTTCTGTGTGTGTGTGTGTCCTAAACCCTTCTTGTACGAATACCAGTCATATCAGATTAGGGTCCACCCTAATGACCTAACTTTACCTCAATTACCTCTGTAAAGTCCCTGTCTCCAAATAGACACATTCAGAGCTACTGGGGGTTAAGGTATCAACATATGAGTTTGGGAGGGATAGAATTCCACACATAACATTCCTCCATCTGACTTTCCAAGTTCTGTCTTTCTCACAGGGAAAATATATTCACCCTATCACAACAGCCACCAAGTCTTATCCAATTCCAGCACCAACTCTAAATTCAAAATCTCATCTAAATATCATCTAAATCAAATAAGGGTGAGACTTGGGTTATTATTTATTCTGAAGCAAAACCCCTCTCCAGCTCTGAAACTGTGAAACCAGACAAAAAATTATCTGCCTCCAGAATACAATGTATAGACAGTCACAGGATGGGCATTCCCATTCCAAAACAGAGAAGGAGAAAGGAGTAAAGAAGAAAGGAGTCGTAGATCCCCAGCAAGTCTAAAAGCTAACACAGTTAGCTTTGTTTAATTGGATTTGTTTAATTTTTTAAAGATTTTATTTATGTATTTATTTATTTGAGAGAGAGAGAGAGAGAATGGGTTGGGGAGGGGCAGAGGGAGAAGCAAACTCCCTGTGGAACAGGGAGCCCGACACAGGACTCGGTCCCAGGATTCTGGGATTATGACCTGAGCTGAAGGCAGACACTTAGCCAACTGAACCATCCAGGTGCCCAATTCCATTGGATTTTAAGGCTTGAGCATAATCCTCTTTGGCTCCATGATCTGTCCTCTGGGCCTGCCAGAATGACCACACCCCCTCAGCCCTACAGAAGGTAGCTCCCCCTCAGAATCTGAGGAGGTGGCCCCAATCTCTGGGACTGAGAAGACAGCCCTGTCTTCTGGACCTGTGTCTTGTTGGCCTATGGTGGGAGTGGCAGTCCTGCCTACTTCGGAACCACCATCAGGGTCATTCATCCATGGTTTTGGAGGATAGTGAATGTTTGCCCCCACATATCTCTATGGTCCCATCCTATAGAATCACAGAAATCTGACACTTTCCTTCATTTCCTCCTGTTTCTATCTCCTTCACTCAAAACTGAACATTTCTGCTGGTAACAATGTCTCAAAAACCTTGTTGGTTTTTCATGCAATTCCCAGGGCCAAGGCATCAGATAAGAAGGTCCCTCACAGATCTCCGTATGCCTCCCATCTCTATCCCTGACTTCTGATGAGATGGCTGATTGTATCCATAAGGCACACACTATAATCTTTTTAGAAAATCGTTATCCACTTACACTCTTGATGTTCTCTCCAGAACGTTCTTTCTCATTGTTTTGCAATATGAAGAGGGTGAGGATTTTCCAAATCTTCAAGTTCTGTTTCCTTTTTGTTTAACCTTCTTCAACTTATCTCTTTCCTCTTATATTTTATTATAAGCAGTAGGGAAAAGCCATGTTGGGTCTTCAACATTTTGCTTAGAAATCTCAGGTAACTATCCATCACTTACAAGTTCTACTTTCCACAATACACTAGAAAATATTTTGACCAAGTTCTTTGCCACTTTATAACAAGGATCACCTTTCTTCCAGGTTCCAATAACATCCTCTACTTTCCATCTGAGACCTAAAAAGAAGTGACTTGAATGTTCACATTCTGCCAACATTCTGTTCATAATGATACATGTATACCACTAAAATGAGATTTCTCTACAACTCTCCTCTTTTCTTCCTGAGCATTCACCAGAATCTTTCTCTCTCTTTTTTTTTAAGATTTTATTTATTTATTTGAGGGAGAGAGAGAGTGAGAGAGAGCATGAGCAGAGTGAAGAGCAGAGGGAGAAGCGGACTCCCCAATGAGCAGGGAGCCCGACGTGGGACTCCATCCCAGGACTCCAGGATCATGACCTGAGCCAAAGGTAGACACTCAACTGACTGAGCCACCCAGGCGTGCCCCACCAGAATCTCTTTAATGTCCATTTTTTTCTACAAGCAACTTCTTCAAGGCATTCTAGGCATTTTGTAACATGCACCTCAAAATTCTTCCAGCCTCTGCCCATGACACAGTTCTGGTATTTGCTATAACAACGTTCCAATTCCCTGTATCAAGACCTGTGTTAGTTTGCTAGGGCTGCTTTAACAAAATGTTACAGTCTAGGTGGATTAAATGACAAAAATCTATTTTCTCACAGTTCTAGAGACTAGAAATCAAGATCAAGGTGTCAGGGCACCTGGGTGGCTCAGTCGTTAAGCATCTGCCTTCAGCTCAGGTCATGATCCCAGAGTCCTGGGATCAAGCCCCGCATTGGGCTCCCTGCTCAGCAGGAAACCTGCTTCTCCCTCTCCCCCCCCACCCACTAGCGTCTGCTTGTTTTCCCTCCCTCGCTGTGTCCCTCTCTGTCAAATAAATAAATAAAATCTTAAAAAAAGAAAAAAGATCAAAGTATCAGCAAGAATCAGTTCCTTCTGAGGCCCTTCTCCTTGACTTATAGATGGCTGTCTTCTCTCTGTCTTCACCAGGTCTTCCTTCTGTGCATGTCTGTGTCCTCATTGCCTCTTCTCACAAAAACACCAGTCATATTGCATTAAGGCCCAACCTAATGATCTCATTTTATCTTAATTACCTCTATAAGACCCTACCTCCAAATACAGTTACATTTTGAGGTACTTGTGGTTATGTCCAAACATAAGACCTTTAGGGGGAACCAATTCAAACCCTGTCACTGGCCCAGTGTGGTGGCTTCACTAAGCCACTCAGCATCTTTTTAGTTCCTTTTTCCCATATGCATGGGATAAGACCCCTTTCTTCATGGTGCAAGATGGTGTCTGGACTTCCATTATTGCCTATGACACAGTTAGTACACATTTAAGGCATGCCCTAGGAGGAAAGTATAAAGAGTGATGCACCCCTTCTTAAGATCTTTCTGAAAAATCCAGACAACACTTGCATTCTATATTACTGATCAGAACTTAGTTACATGGCAATAGCTAAGCTGTAGTGGATCTAAGAAATGTAGTTATTTAGCTCAGTGGAAATATTTCCCTCTGTGAAGTGAGGCTCTGGACAAAAATCCCTGGAAGGAGCTTATCTAGCCTTCAAATTAATTCACAAATATTTACTGAAGCATTTACTCTGTACCAGGTATTATACCAAAGAGACAAGATACACCATTAAGACATGTAATTGTTGCTCTTTCCAAAGTGCAGTCTAATCAGGGGAGCAGACATGAACACTATGATGACATATAATGAAACAGAGGTGTCATGGATGAAGTATGTTGATAGCTCAGCAGACAATGTGATAAATTATTCCTGATGTATAGGCAGGGCGAAGGCAGTCAGGGAAAGGATCATGGTGTAAGTGGTGTTCAAGCAAAATATTGGAGGATCAACAGAATGCCATCAGGTAGACAAACTAGAAAGCTATTTATTTAGTATTTTAAATTTATATATTTATTGGGGTGCCTGGGTGGCTTAGTCTGTAAGCATCTGCCTTCAGCTCAGGTCATGATCCCAGGGTCCTGGGATCGAGTCCTGCATCGGGCTCCCCTCTCTGCGGGAAGCCAGCTTCTCCCTCTCCCCCTGCTTGTGTTCCCTTGTTTGCTGTGTTTCTCTCTCTCAAATAAATAAATAAAATATTTTTTAAAAAATTATACATTTATTTATTTGCCCTACATGGCCATGTTAAGAAGTGAGTCCTAAAATGTTAAGGTGGAGTCTTTTGACCCCAAAGATTTCCATTTTCATGACTGTATTCGATTATCTTCAAAAATGGCTTGTCTTATCCAGTATCTTAGGGAAGTTTCAAGGATGGAGTTCAGAATGGAGCTCAGAAAGTTAAAGCTAGGTAATTCAGAAATTTTAATTAACAAGGGACATTCTTCAAGAGGTACATTTAGGAAGTAAGACACCAGAACTTTAAAAATACCGTAATGTATTCACTGATCAGAACTGACTGCCCCCATCTTCTGACTCTTTCCTTCAGAATCCTATTAATGGATGAAAAACTCTCCCATCAGACCTGGTTTTCTGACTATTACTATTTTTTAGTAAGGTCATCTTTTTTCAGTAGAAAGATACTTTAAAATATCAACTGATGTCTGATTGGAGCAATTTTTTTCTTTTATTTACATCTACATGTTTTATGCTGTTCCTAGCTTCTACATTTCTCAATAGCCATTTCACAGGTACTCTGTAAGTACACCTAATATAATAGTATTTCTTAATTTTGATAAGACACTCATGACTTTTTATGTGTTTAGCTTTTACTAAATTATTTAAAAATGGGTCAGATTAGAAAGTTCCAGAAAGCTATAAATACATCAGTTCATTTACTGTTTCTGTGGGAAATATTGCATTGTAATTAGATTTCTATGAAATTGTGACACTTGAATACATGTTTGGAATTAATTATGTAATGCAATATACACATTGAAATGTTTCGAATTTATCATGAAAAGATGACTTTAAGTCCTCTATAAAATTTGATATTCCTTGTCAGGTTCTGATACATAAGAGGCATATGTATAGCAATGTCTAAACAAATTGTGTCAAATTTCCAATATTTTACAAAGAAAGGCCATTTATTGGGATCATTAAAATAGTTATGAGAAGATGGACCGTATTTTCCCTTTATTAAAAAAGGGTT
This sequence comes from Callorhinus ursinus, assembly GCF_003265705.2. NCBI lineage: Eukaryota > Metazoa > Chordata > Mammalia > Carnivora > Otariidae > Callorhinus > Callorhinus ursinus. The sequence continues at coordinate 2,578,686 of NW_027397122.1, read as the reverse complement.
TTTGTGGATTATAGTTTTTTATTTTGAAATGGCCTCATTATATAAAATTAAAATTAGCTACTTTCAAATCAATGGCAAAAAAATACTCAAATTAGTACTCTAAACCAATTGCAGAGTGCTTTCATTTGTTTGTGTGTTTGAAGAACTGCATCACCTATGATTCACTTGCATGAGTTATGCGATGTGATGAAAGTTGATATCACTTCAATTTGGGCATTATCATTTCTATAACTCCGGGAGAAGTGGAAATATACTATGAGGGATAAGGACATAATAACAAACAAAAAGGAAAAGAAAAACTCGAATAAGGTCAAGAATTATTTCTAAGTGAAGGCCTAGGAGTGTTTTTAGAATAAATTACTGGTCAACATTCACTTCATCTGTTATAGAGAATAACGTATATGACAACCAGAAACCTGAAACACACACCTGCACTTTCAACCTCACTGATTTGAACTATATAACTAGATACATAGTAATATGCAAATCTACACATTTTTATGTTAAAGATAAATTACACATAAATAAATGATATCAAGGGATTTAAAAATATAAATTCCATGTTCTTCAATTTCTGTTATTACTCTAGATGTGGTTTATAATCATAACTGTTTCTTGAACCTTCATAGTAAGGAAAACTGAATTTGAACTTAATGTATTATGTGTATATAGTCAAGATTAAAATGTGTACTTTTGTGAGAATAATGCAATAATAATATTTTTGGAAAAAACATGAAAAACATTGGTTTTCATGTGATTTGTTTGTAAATGCTAAGGAGCCATGAGAGTCTAACTGATATCTTCAATGAATTCCATTTTGCATATAAGCAGGCTCTAAAATTCGTTTTTCACATTGTTGGCACAAAATCACTTACACAATAAAGTTATATTGTCCCAATCATACTATGATGAGTAGCCAAATATTGCATCTAGAAATAAAAATTCAGCTGTTGCCTCAGAAGTGAAATCATATGCATTTTTAGTACCTTAATTCATAATTAGTCTGTTTGAATTGCCATTAAATGTCTCAATCAAAATATTCTTTTGCAGTGCCATGCTTCAGAGCTCTCTCCATCCAGAGTTGTATCGGCATTTCCACCCCATTCTCTTTGATTTCAGTATGGAGTATTGAAGTATAAATCATTTTGGCTGCTTTCCCACAAAGTAATGAATGTTTCATCATATAAGCCCACAGGGTTTGTTTCCCTTTTGGTTTTATTTCTGTATTCTTTCCTCTCTCTCTCCCTCTCTCTATTGTGTCCTTTCTTTTTTGGGGGGTTCCATAATACTCTGTCATGGGGTCCCCCCTGCTGCAGAGTCATATAAGAGGTACAATAACATGGAGCTCTTCTTCAATGTTGACCTACAACTTACTAAAGTTTTATTTATTTGAAACCTGTACTGTTGAGTTGTTTATGTTTGTCAGAGTAACTCTCATGTCATACTTTGCAAGGCTCTGAATAGCAAAGTGATCTTAGCCATTTCAACATACTTTATCTGAAAGGGTGGATTTAAAATCTCTTGTTTGATGGCTCCTTGATCAATAACTGATCCTCTTCCAGAATATAGGAATAAGGTAGAGAACGTCAATGAATGTTATTCTTCTGGGTAATGAGACTGTGTATCTGCATAATAGAAGGAATGCTGCCAAACATAGCTCATATTCATAAAATAAAGACTTCACATAGCCTGTGAGCAAAATATTGTACAACTACCTGGTTCTTTCTACAAAATCATCTTGAGCATTGTCTGCCACTGCGGTCAACTGGATTCCTCACTTGAGGCAGTCAACAGGAGGCAAAGTAGGTTTCATACTAATACTTGGCTTTATTCATAGGTGTCAAAATGCTTTTTACTTGTCTCATGGGAAAAGATTCTCTGAAACAAGAATAACAAGGCTTACTCCCAGCTAATGTCTGCTTTTATCATGTCATGATAATATTAATAATAATAACAGCAAGGTTAATAGTATTAACTTTTATTTTATGTTTAAATAGTACCAGGCTACTGGGGTCATGCTAATCATTTGCTTCCTTCTTCATTTGTGAGGAAGTTTGTATGATGCCCATTTTACATACATGAGACCTAAGATACAGGATGATGTGATTACTTTTCCAGAGTCTCTGAGGGTGGGGGGGTGAATGGTTTGACCCCACTTTTAAAATTGTTGCTGCATTTCATTATAGATATGCAATGTAGTTAAATAGATAAGAATCTTTGGGAGCCAAACAACATAGCATAAAAACACATACAACAACATGTATCAGAAAAAAAATATGGATGCCTGGGTGGCTCAGTCAGTTAAGCATCTGCCTTCAGCTCAGGTTATGATCCCAGGGTCCTGGGATCGAGTCCCACATCAGGCTCCCTGCTCAGCAGGGAGTCTGCTTCTCCCTTGCCCTCTGCCATTCCCCCTGCTTGTGTTTGCTCTCAAATAAATAAATAAAATCTTCAAAAAAATAAAAAATATAGAAATATAGGAAGTATTACATTGAGATACTAATGTATTGTTTCTATTTTTTTAAGATTTTTTATTTATTTATTTGACAGAGAGAGACACAGCGAGAGAGGGAACACAAGCAGGGGGAGTGGGAGAGGGAGAAGCAGGCCTCCCGCCAAGCAGGGCGCCCAGTGCAGGGCTCAAGCCCAGGACCCTGGGATCATGACCTGAGCCTAAGGCAGATGCTTAACAGACTGAGCCACCGGGAGCCCCATAATGTATTGTTTCTAAGACTGACAAATTTAACACACAAATAAACAGTGATCCAAAGTTGGCTCAGTATGGTTTATACCTGTAGAATCAGGTCACAGCACAACATGAAAATGTCTTCATTCATTTCTGGCAGCACTGAGATTGTCTTTCTATATTAATTCTATATTAATGACATTCTTGTCATTTTTTTTTCACTATGGCATCTTTCCTGTTACCTACATCATTAAATCCATTCAGTGGAGGCATTCTGCAATGACAGGAGAAAATCTTATTTTTACCAAAAACATTCCAAATCTGCACACTTAAAAATATGAAACGATACAGCAGGCCCCTTGATCCTCAGTGAACTGTTTACAAAATGCAGGATTTTCAGAGGAATGGGAGACCCCCTCCTCCATGCCCAGTGTTCCTTTCTGCCAAGAGAAGCCTCTGCAGCTACACTCTTTGAGTACTGACCCTTTAATTTATTATCACTCTTTCTGTCTTTGGATTAAAAGCAGTGCCTAGTACCAGAATAGGAGCCAACATGGTCATGTTTTTCATTTTTGTGTTGTTTCTAGAATTCTGCCACTCGCATCTTTCATTTTTTTAAATTTTATTATGTTATGTTAGTCACCATACATTACATCATTAGTTTTGGATGTAGTGTTCCATGATTCATTGTTTGCATATAACACCCAGTGCTCCATGCAGTACGTGCCCTCCTTAATACCCACCACCCTATTACCCCATCCCCTCATCTCCTTCCCCTCTGAAACCCTGAGTTTGTTTCCCAGAGTCCATAGTCTCTCATGGTTCATCTCCCTTTCTGATGCCCCCCCGCCTTCATTTTTCCTTTCTTTCTCCTAATGTCCTCCACACTATTCCTTATGTTCCACAAATAAGCAAAACCATACGATAATCAGCTTTCTCTGCTTGACTTATTTCACTTGGCATAATCTCCTCCAGTTCCAACCATGTTGATGTGAAAGTTGGGTATTCATCCTTTCTGATGGCTGAGTAATATTCCATTGTATATATGGACCACATCTTCTTTATCCATTGGTCTGTTGAAGAGCACCTTGGCTCCTTCCACAGTTTGGCTATTGCGGATATTGCTGCTATGAACATTGGGGTGCAAAGGAAACAGTCAACAAAACCAAGAGGCAACCCACAGAATGGGAGAAGATTTTTCAAATGACCCTACAGACAAAGGACTGATATTCAAGATCTATAAAGAACTTTTCAAACTCAATCCCCTAAAAACACATAATCAAGTAAAAAATGGGCAGAAGACATGAACAGACACTTCTCCAAAGAAGACGTACAAATGGCTAACAGACACATGAAAAAATGTTCCCATGTTTCATTTTTCTCAATTTCAGCTTAACTCATGAAATGGGTGTCCTAAAATGGTAAAGTCTACCAAAAAGGCAGACCTAAAAATATTTGATTTAATAGCATTTAGAGCACTTGGATAGAGAAAACAATTTTTTACATTAAATACATACCTACCACAAACCAAATAGAGGCATTTACAGAATTGATCTTTGACAGAGTGATTATTGATCATTTTACTCCAAAACTATTGAAGGGAAAAAAATTTGATGTCAGAATTTATCATTGTTACATTTAATAAGTTTTGTAGAGCCTATACTTTGTGTTAAATGTATTCAACAATATAGACAGGTGAGAGATTTGTTTACTAAATAAACAGCCCTTTCAAGCTTTGCTAAAAGTATATTTCCTGTGCATAACTTAGCGAATACTTTTTTGTTAGACTGAATTTTTGATAGTTCCCTGCTTAACATGAATAAGGGCCTGTGATGAATGTGATTGTTTCTAGGTCCTTGAACTTATTGCAATAGTATATTCTTTTAGTAGAGAGATGTACATTGTGACAACTTTGCCTCTTTCTGACACACCCTTGGCTTTGCAATCAATCAGTAAATATCAACTGGCATCTGCGCTTGGGCAAAATGGGGACTCACCGTGCATTCTTAAAATATTTAGTAGCTATGTCATCTAATTCATCTGGATTTGCAGAAATCCAAATAAAACACATTCTGGAAGATGCTAACAATTAACTAACAGAAACAGTTCAGTGCAACAGAAAGAGGACATGAAGGTCACAGAATGGATGATTTCAGAAAAAAATAAGATTTATTAATGTAATGCAAATATTGTTGGGTGATTATGTAATCTCAATTTACTTTTTCTTTCTCAACCCACTGACAGAGAGACTAAAGTGTCTTAAAAGTCCTGTTAAATTGTTTTCTAAAATCTTTCACACCCAGGGATGTCCATAGAGTCCATCTTCAGCCAGTAAGAGGTACAGGGAGGATTCTTCACAGATGAAAATATGTGATGCGAAAGCCCATCTGACCCTCCATCTTCCCTTGCTATTTTGGAAACATTCACATTAGAAATTGATTCCTGGGACTATGGACACTTCTTTGATACTAAAAGGTAGCAAGGCTGGGGAAAGCCCAATGCTTGGAATGGAGATTGAAAGATAGAAATTGCCTGAGTCTGGACACATCTCTGTGTTTGCACAAACCCTAGGGTTCCTTTCTCTGGGCCACTCATTATGTGAACAAAAATGTTTCTTCCAATGTAAGTTGAAAACATATCCAACTAGGACAGAGACAGACTGCTAATAAAAAATAACTGATATGTTTTGTGAGTTCATTGAATGTAGATAACGTTGCTAAGTACTTTACCACCCCGTGTCAATTATCCCTTACAAAAATATGTGAAATAAGTCTTTTGTCATGGGGACACTGAGGCTCAGAAATGTCAAATAACAGCTAAATTTGCTCATCTAAGAAAATGGCATTTTGAGCTTTCAGAAGCAGGTGATCTCATACGTGCTATGGAGGACAAAAGAAACTTCTCAGAAGATAAAATGTATAAATATCTGATCACTGGCTTTTTTAAAATGAGGAAAAATTATTCTACAGTATCAGCAACACTCTACACTTTGACATCTTCAAGTAGGGACCATGTTCTCTTAGACAAGCACTATAGAGCTTTTGAAATTTTGTTCTCTCTAATTGGTTGGTGGCTTCCCAATATGGCTTCTCTGCCTAGGGGTGGGTAGCCTGGCCTTCCGGGGGATTAACCAGGCTCCAGAATTTGGGACCGGGAAGTGGGCCCTGGTGATGATGATGTTTAAATCTAATTTTATTTGGACTTTAATGACACTGTCTATTTAAACATTTTAAAGAACGTTAAAGAAGGTTGCTGATATTTTAAATGTTTCTATTTCCCAAAAAGTAGCATGGATTAAATAAGTCAAAAGATGCCTGAAATTGCATTTTTATGACAATTTCATTATCAAACAACTGTTAGTTATGCAGAGGATCATCAGAGCAAAGCTATACTGAGGCATCTGAATATAAACTTTAATGGGAGAGAATTTGACATTTAGAAGTTTACAAAGAAAATTCATCACAAACATTGTGTTAAAGCCCATTGATAAGCAATTATTTTTAGACCATTGTTTTCCATTCTTTCCCTGTTTTCTATATTTCATGCCAGTTTTATCAGATATCTTTAAATAGATAAAGAAAGAGATTGTGACTACAAAACCACATGAGTAATTGTACCTAATTTCCATGAGAAAGGTAGAAAACCAAGAGAAATTTTAATTTAGTAGCTAATTTTAGGTTTTGATTGAATGCCAGATTGATGCTCTGGTATATATAGAGTGAAATGATTAATCTTTCTTCCAATTGTACCAAGAGAGAAAATTATTAACAGACTTGACAGTCCTAAAAAGGGTGAAACATAAAATACATTTGGTTAAAGTATTTGTTCCTCAGAGAAATTAGAGTAAATTGGGCTAGTGGAGGGACTGCTTTCTGATTTTTTCTTCTGGATCCTGACTAGGAAATGCCATGATCCCCCTTTTTTCCTCACTGAGTTTGCCTTTCCTAAGACTCACTCCGTGAAAAGAAGAAATATGTGGGAGATTTTCTGTTTCTTTCAGGAAGGAAAACCTCTGAAAATGACATGTAAATCCTTAGCCCTGTTACCTCATCCACACAAATAACCACTTAACCAAGGTTCTTTCTTTATCTTTACATTGACTTTACTATTATTTTTTCACAAAAGCCAACATTTTTGGCAAATCATAGGAAAGGGAAATAATTGTACTTTGAATCCTGTTTTGTGTTCCTTTCTCTTTTTTATTGTAAAGGTACCATACTCTTGAACCACACCCTGGGTCTTATAGAGTCAATGCGGCCACTCTCTGTATCAGCTCTTCAGCTCTGTTACACAGCTATGGGGGCAGATGGTCTCCTGGGCCAGAATCCCCACCAAGGAGGAAAGAAGGAAGGAGAAGTCTAAAAACAGGTGAGACCATAAAATTAGAACAGACATGGAGGGAATCCATTCAGGTCATGGGGTTATGAGCCTCATTCTGACTGGTGTTCCCCTGTGGGTGTTCCCTGCAGTCTACGCAGTTTCTTGTTGTGCCCAAAAGTCTTCCAGGACAAGCTCTGGTCTTTCTTGTTGCCTTGCACTGCAAAGCGGTTGCCCCCATGCATGAGCACTGTGTTCCTCACCCAGGCCTTTACTGAGGCCGCTGCTGGATGGCTGCAGGTCCCAGCTACTTCCTTCATTCAAGAATTTGGGTCCTTACTAGTCAAATACCACCCCTCATGCAGCTTTTCTGGATTCTAGCCAAGGGCGACTTTTTCTGTTTGCCTTTAACACCTATGTTATAAAACTTTCCTATCAGATATCTATGTATCTATATACATGCCTATAAAACATATTGTACAATGTCCATATGTTCAAATGTACAGTATGTTTTATATATATTTGTAAAGTACAAATACACATATATAAGGATATATGTAAGTAAAAATACATAAAACATACTGTACATTTTCTCTCTCGATTCTCCTTTATGCATTTCTCCATTAAACTTATTCTACTTCCAATGTCCAGCTAAAATAGAACATTTTCTATGTTATATTCATCCTCCTCCAAAAGTTAGGATGCATTTACTTGTAAAAAAAAATGCAATGACAAAGTAAAGACAAGGCACGTCACAAATCAACTAAAGAACGAATAATAGATTTGAGAAACTATTTGCAGGAAAAAGGTGTTAGATTAATAGAAAAAAGAACAACCTAGCGGAAAAAGTGGGCAAAGAGTGAAGAAGGAATTCACAAAACAAAATCGATTGAAAACCCAGAGTTCTGCTTTATACCAGTGAGATGTAACCAGAAGGAAATATCAAGTTCTTAGTTTGGATAGCTTTATTCTTGGAACCATCAAGTTAAGCTTATGAAAATAATGGCTCCCACATTGTTTTACGATAATTCAACCAAATTCATCGATTCCTTTAATGATAAAGGAACCAGAGAAAAAAGTAATTCCAAGATATTTCTGGCTGAAAAGCAAAGTGGCTGAATCTATACCTTCTAAAATTACAAATATACATTTGAAGAGTATTATTTATAGCTGATAATCATGAAAGAACTTTAGAAATTAAAAAGTATATAGTCCTCAGATGTATCAAAAATCTTAGTCTTCTTATTTGGTATTCACAGACAATATTTTAAGAAATACTTTTATTGGCTATTAGGTTCATATCATGTCCTTGTTCTTAAGATTATTACAGTCCAATTTATTTTTAAAAATCCAATTTTTCTCAATCCCTATATTGCCCAGCAGTTTTCTTCTTACTCACCTACATTAACATCTGTCTTCTCTTTTATTATCTGGTCAGAAAGTCATTTACTGGAAGCTAGTAACTTGGAGACCCTGTAGCCTTAAAGAGATCCAGAAGGGTCCTTTTACATGGGCTGAGAAAATGCAGGCCTGAAGTAAGTACATGCTTACAAGTGAAAGGATAAAACTTACATGTTGATGAAAGGAATACAGGGCATACAGTAGTGTACTTCTGAAATGGTTGGTACATGTTTGAAGAAAACTATGAGCTTTGGCATTACTACCAAAGACATATTCCCAGGTAGCAGACTACCTCCCAAATGATAATAGCATAATAATTGGAGGAAAAGTAAAAGCAAAAGTAGATTTAATGGAGTCCCAATAGTAGAATTGCACTGTGATACCAGCAAAGGAGAGTTACTGTAAAAAGACCAGGGTCGGGTAAGGAGAGTGGACCCATTGTTTCATATTTACACCAACCATCATTCCTACAAGGATCCATGGCCTGGGACAATACATTCCTCTTCCAGCACCCCTGCACACTGAACTAGGGTGGGAGCAATGTAGTCAGCCTAAAGCCGAGTCCCTCCTACCTTCACCCTGAAAGAGAAACACAGGAAAGTCCCCACCCTCCTGCAAGAAGGAGGGAAGGGAGTCGATGTTGCAAACATCAGGGCAAAATGTCATTTGGCTTCATGTAACATATAATTTTTACTTTCTAGCCATTATTTCAATAACAGATCAACACAGATATTATTATTTGTGTAGAGAAACCAACATCCCAACTCTTCACAAAGATTCAAAGGAACACCTTGAAATGCAAGGCTTCTCACATCTTCTAGTAATTCCATCCTTCTCACTGTCTTGCTCAATGGCCATTAAATTGATGTTTTTTGGCCAAATTGGTTTCTTTTGGCTGTCTTAAACAATCCCTGCCCAATCAATCAAAGAACCTGTGCAGTTGATCCAATTTGGCTCTCAAGATGGGCCAAGATACAACTCTGCCATCGTACACTCTCATGTTTTCCTATCAGAAATGTTCATGTGTGGAGTTTTCACAAACAGAAAAAAATCTATTTACAATTATTCTCAAAATTGGCACTCCCAGCAGCATGTCTGTTTTGCTTTACTTAACCTGGAGCCACTCAGAGAGTCTAATTGAACTGAAAGTGAGGCAGACAATTATTTCTGATGTGTGTGCAACAGAATTATTTCATTTTAAGAACTAGGCCTTGCAGGGAATTCTGATTCCAAAGTGCAGGAATTCAAGGTACCCTGACATAAATCCTGCAAAGCTCCCTTTCAGAACCATTGAATTGATTCCTCATCTCATTACTGGAATATCCTCCATCAGAGCGTTTGCATGCTTGATTTTTTGTTGCTGTTGTTACTTAGAAATACCTAATTATCATAGCGTTAATTACTTTCAAAAATAATATTGAGAATAAATTTAACACTCGAGAGAAGCAACTGTGCTATAAGAAATAGATTTATTTAGTAGTTTAAAATTATGAGTTTGTGCCTCAACTATCATGCTAATAAACGATGTGATCCTGAATCACTTAAACCTCTGAGCTTGGAGTTCTTCAACTGTAAAACTGATATGAACAATAATCCCAGCATTTAGTTCATTCTCCCGTCATGTGCTCAGAGATTGGGGGCGGGGGAGAACTGAACCTTTTATTTTTGTATACCCATCATGTTACACCATGTTTATTTATTTTTGTTTTTATTATTTTTTTTATTTTTTAAAGATTTTGTTAATTTATTTGTCAGAGGGAGAAAGAGAGAGAGAGAAAGCACAAGCAGGGGGAGCGGCAGAGGGAGGGGGAGAAGCAGACTCCTCACAGAGCAGGGAGCCAGACATGGGGCTCAATCCCAGGACCCTGAGATCATGACCTGAGCTGAAGGTAGGCGCTTAATGGACTGAGCCACCCAGGCACTCCTTATTTTTGTTTTTAAATAAACTCTTATGACATTAAAAAATTGCAATAAAACATTCTAGCTTATCTTCAATTTTAAGTAATTTTATTTTGATACTGATGATTGGCATTTAGATTTGTTTTTTAATTTATCATTTTATATGTAGCAATTAATCTGCTTAATCTCATTGACAATAAATTCTCTTATTTATATCCCTCAGCCCCTTTCTGTTTCAGGAAAGTAAAGATATATTTAAAAGCACACTAAAACAGGGACTCAGCATGAAGATTTTGAACACTTAAAATGAATCAGCCTTGCTTAGAAGGGTTAATTAAAAAAAAGAACTAGAGGAAAATAAGAGGAAATGATGGATATCTGTTAAGCTTCACTCTGGTATTAGTTTCTAAAAATAAGAGCAAAGGAAAAACCTAATATAGATTTTACATCACTGAAAACATTTTGAAGAAAATCAGATTGTTGCAGGCACTACATTTTAAAACTGGATGAATTGTGCTTTGTCTGGAGGTTGACATAGAGCAGGGAAAGTGGCAAGCAGAGATGAAGACCACAGCTTGAATTGTAGACTTCTGTCTGTTTCTGGGCTGACACCAGTGTATTTGTGAAATATTTCCTTTCCTCCAGTATTTAAAATTAATAACCAGTTGGGATTGCATTGCTGGAGCACTGGGGCATTTTTGAAGTAATATTCCTCAGCAGGTGCCTCTAGAAAACTAAAGTACCAAGTGATTCTTGAGACATCCACATGTCTTCCCATTTTAGGTGTTTGAACTTTGAGCCAGTGAAGAACCCTAGGCATAATTTTATCTCTTCCCTTAATATTTTAAAAATAATTTATTTATTAATTTATTTTGGGGGTGCAGGGGGGAGGGGCAGAGGGAGAGGGAGGGCGAGGATCTCAAGCAGACTCCCCACTGAGTGCAGAGCTAGGCTCCATCTCACCACCCAGAGATCATGGCCTGAGCTGAAACCAGGCATTGGATGCTTTACTGACTGAACCAGCCAAGTGCCCCAGTACAAAAATTATTTAATAAGGAAGAGCACATCTGAAAAGGAAATCCATGGCTCTAAAGACAGAGACATATTTAATGAAATGGTGATCAAATATGTGAAATTTAAACCAACAAAAATGGTAATATATCTGTTAAATTAGAAAAAAATGAAAAGAAAAAAAAAACGATTAACCAGTGATGGAAAGATTTTAGGAGAAATAGACCTTCATACTTGACAACTAGGTGTATAACTTAGTGTAGACATTTGCAAGGTTACTTCAACAGTATCCTCAAAATCTGTAAAGATATTTATATCTTTGACAGTTTGTTCAACTTCTTTGATTATCAGAGACATGCAGAACGATTTTACAATAATATTCATTGCAGTGTTATTTAGTGATGAGAAAAAGTCTAAACGACTTAAATATCATCAAATAAGGAATTGCTCAGCACCAATTATGTCAATAAGATAAAATACTCTGCATCCATTACTAGTCAATACATGCATAGTTATATGTGATAGCCAGTGTTAATAAAGCATGCTAATCCAGAGATTGCAGGTTGGAATACATCCAAAATGACACAAATACTTATATGTAGATTTACAAATATTTCGGAGGTAGATTCTTGACACTTGAGAGAAGGCTCCCTTTTTCATGACCACACCACACATTAATGGTTTATTTCTAAAAGGCAATGGCCAAAAGTAAAACTTCAAGAAGGTCATCAGTGGGAAAGAATTTTCTACCCAGGAAATCTAAAGTTATCTGTAATTCTTTGTCAGTGCTTAAAGTGTTTCCAAGGTTTCCAGCCCCGGCACCTCACCATACCTTCCTTATCTTCTCAGGTATGACCTGGCCTGTGCTTCTCACCTCTGAGGTGACCCACTTGTCTGTTCCAAATGTAAGATGATGAATAGTGAGTTTTTCAGTTGTACTTTTCCTTTCCCATAAGGAACACTAAAGAGTGACCTTTGTCTATGCTGAAGATATTACAAATAGTAAACATGTAACTTATAAAAATTAATTTTTATAACAGAACAGCTATGTCCGACTGCTTGCTCCAGGCTCTCCTGAGTTCACAGGTGGATCACCACCACCTGTAAAATGGTCATGACCCTGGCATGTTGAGGCAGACCTCTTCTAGGATTCTCTTGGCTCAATATACCCATAGGAAAACAATCCTGGAGGAAAATGTGGATCGAGAGTAGTTATGACTGGGTAGTGAATTGTAGATGTTACAGATAACTTACTTCACTTTATTCACTCACTGAGCACCTATTATGCCCCAACAATCAGTGGCCCAGTGATCACCATCATCCATATAATGGTGAGTAAAAGCAGATGCACCCTTTATGGAGGTAAAGAGCTATTGATGGGACTGTCATTATTCTTATTTTTTAATCACAAGTATTCTGGTCAGGTGTTTAATATCTAAACTAAATCATAAGGTGATATTAGACAGCTCATAATAAGGAATGTTCGTTATTAAAAATGAGAAAATGTCAATATTGTTAATGAAAAGAAGAAAAGGAGGAAAGGAAAAAGGAAGAAATAAGAAAATATAACAAAGAAAGAAAAGAAAGAAAAAAAGAAAGAAAGAAAGAAAGAAAGAAAGAAAGAAAGAAAGAAAGAAAGAAAGAAAGAAAGAAAAAAAAAAAAGAAAGAAAAGAAAGAAAGAGAAGGAAGGAGGGAGTGGAAAATTAAGAAAAAAGAGAGAGAGAGAGAGAAAGAAGGCAGAAAGGCAGGGGAAATGTTCCAAATTAAAATATATTAAAAAGACATGACAGAGGAGGCGGAGCAAGATGGCGGAGGAGTAGGAGACCTAGATTTCGTCTGGTCTCAGGAATTCAGCTGAATAGGGATCAAACCATTCTGAACACCTACGAACTCAACAGGAGACCGAAGAAGAGAGTAGCAACAACTCTCTGAACAGAAAAGTGACCACTTTCTGGAAGGTAGGACGTGCGGAGAAGTGAATCCGAGGCGATATTCGGGAGGATAGACAGCGGGGGAGGGGCCTCCGTCGGCCGCTTCTGGCAAGTGCTAGAGCCGCGGAGCACAAAATCGGACCTTTTAGAAGTTGGCTCCGTGGAGGGACGTCGCTGCAGTGGCTAAGCGGGGGGTGGAATCCTCCCGGGACAGTGTGGTCTCAGGACCCTCGGGGTCACAGAGAGACCGGGGGTGCCTGAGTGCGCCAGAGCTCCCAG